>NC_079447.1:817198-824698 GCF_903798145.1 Danio aesculapii | reverse complement strand
CTACAGCTGATTAAATCATTATAAAACAGGTAAGCGAGTCCATCTCTCTCTTGTGTATGTTGTAGTGCTGTATTTATACCATAGTAATCTGCTAGTGTTTGCTTTGCTTTGGCAAAGGGGTTAATTATTGTGATCTCTCGATTGCAACAGAGAAATACTGGGAAATCTCTATAGACTGATGGCATTTCATGCTGTTTCAGCCTTATAATCTTAAAATGTTCTGTCATCACTTTAGACATTACACTAGAGAATCATTCAAATGCTAAAGTGACGTTGGTGAATGATCCGCGGTTTCTCTTGTTCTGATGTCAGCTGCAGATATACATGAATGGTGGAAGAAAGTAGTTCCTAATAAAGGGTTTTTGAGGCTCTCCATGTTTAATTTTCTTTTTTTATACACGGTTATGCCATCAAACTGTTGTATAAACGTAATGTCACTCGAGTAGCAGTGCGATATGGCTGTATATCGGCACTGCTGGGGCACTAAGGCACTTAGCCTTTGGCCTCAAGCCAATGCACACCTCCCACCAGTGCCAATATACAGCCACATCGCACTGCTGCAAGTGTAATACTGCTCCTGTATATAATAACTTTAACTAAATATTAGTTATTAAAGATTTAATCTAGTAATAAAGCAATTAATAACTAATAAAACTATAGAATATACTAACCTTAGTTTTCCTGATTTTGATTTTAGTGCAATAATGTGCACCTTTTGTAAAGCTGCTTTGAACAATATTTATTGTGAACAGCCCTACAAATATACTTGAATTGAATTGAATTAACCAGCTGAAGCGGGTAGTTGTGGTGACAGCAGGATTTTATTATCTCTGTGGCTTCAATAATGTCAGAAGTTGCGAATTTATTTAATGTCTTATTCATGATTCAGCTTCTTTCCTGAAGGACGTGTACAGTAAAGTACAGTACAGGAGCTCATTCATAATACATCAGCGGGTGTGTGAATGTGGACCGTCACACACTTCACACACACAAACTTCACTTTATTCCTTTGCTGAATGTAGTTGTTGGATCACAGAAAGTTTGATCAAACCACATGAGACTGTTTTTTTTGTTCAGGACATTGACAGAGAATTGCTTAAATTAGGAATTAGGAATCCCCCAACCCTGATTTATATTTTGAAACTAACATTGAGCTTAAGATCGTGCTCATTGTTGCTTCTTTCTCATATCTGTCTTCATTTTGTGATATTATATCTGTGTTGTTTTTTCATCAGTGTTGAGCAGGTTTGTTCAGTAAGTGTAATATTGATAAAGCAGGTTTCTCTGTGGATGATTAATGATGCTCAGCTCTCCTCTTTATGAACACACACACACACACACATACACACATTAGCAGATCTTCATCATACAGTATAGAGAAACACATGAGCTGACGGATCATAACTCTTTCTGCTGTTAATACAGATGAGGATCGCACATTTACAACAGCATACACAAAGTTACAGCACTTTAATATGAAGGTATATATTTAGTGTGGGAGAAACCTACTCAGCTTTCATTTCAGTTAATATTATTCTATTAAGAAAAATAAATGGCAGCAAATAAATATATTTAATAAATATATACACTCTTTGGCCACTTTATTAGGTACACCTTACTAATACTGGGTTGGACCACCTTTCGCCTGCCTTAATCCTTGGTGGCATAGATTCAACAAGCTACTGGAAATATTCCTCAGAAATTTTGCTCCATATTGACATGATAGCATCACAGATCATGGATCCATGCTTTCATGCTGTTGACGTCAAATTCTGAGCCGAGCATCCAAATGTGGCAGCAGAAATGGAGACTCATCAGACCAGGCAACGTTTCTCCAATCTTCTATTGTCAACCCAGGCTCATTCTGAAAACGTAGTCCCGAGGACGTTTCTGGAGACTGCGAAATACGTCCCGGGAGGTACGTAATTTAGCAGTTTTTGGTTTTCGCGAATCCGCGAGAGGCCGCTGTGTGCGCTTTTATACTTCTCAGATGTCTCCCGCGAGTGCCATTCGCGCCTGCGCTGTTCTCGCGTAAACCCACCAGAGGCCGCTGTCGAACGAACGTCTGTCTGTCCGACTGGCTGAATGATTGACTGGGCGACTGGCCAATCGGCAGGCCGACCCACCCTCCTCCTTCCCTGAACCCAACCAATTTTACCAATTGACTCACCCGCCCTAAACCCAACCAATGATTTACAAAAGCCAGAAATGGAAAAAGCCCTCGTCTGATTTTTTTTTTACCACGTTTTCGGATTTTACCACATTCTCACCCTGTTATGAACTTCTTCACTTTATTTCTTGGATTCTGTTTTAGTCTTACTTGATTTCTGGAACCGATCTTCCCCGGACACGAACCCGCTCGTCAACGTTGTGGTCAGCTCCTCTCTGCGTCTCAAGTCCGGCGACGTACAGGACGAGCTAACCGGACAAACTGGTTGCAGCGGGAAAGCCCTCCAAACGAAGGCAAGCGGTCAGCCGGCGAGCGCTAAAAGGAACAGCGTCATACCGCCCCGCAGCGTTCGCTTAAAAAATGAAATGCAGCCATACGTACCTCCGGCTACATAATTTGCGGTCTCCAGAAACGTCCTCAGGACTACGTTTTCAGAATAAGCCTGGGTTGTCTATTGTCCAGTTTTGGTGAGCCTGTGTGAATTGTAGCCTCAGTTTCCTGTTCTTAGCTGACAGGAGCGGCACCCGGTGTGGTTTTCTGCTGCTTTAGCCCATCCGCCTCAAGGTTGGACGTGTTGTGTGTTCAGAGATGCTCTTCTGCAGACCACAGTTGTAACGAGTGCTTATTTGAGTTACTGTTGCCTTTCTATCAGCTGGAACCAGTCTGGCCATTCTCCTCTGACCTCTGACCTCAACAAGGCATTTGCGCCCACAGAACTGCTGCTCACTGGATATTTCCTCTTTGTCGGACCATTCTCTGTAAACCCTAGAGATGGTTGTGCGTGAAAATCCCAGAAGATTATGTGATTCTGAAATACTCAGACCAGCCCGTCTGGCAGCAACAACCATGCCACGTTCAAAGTCTCTCAAATCCCTTTTAAAGAGATTTTTTTTCAACACATTTTAAACAGTAGTTTTATTTACTAATTTCTAATAACTAAAAATAACTTTGTTTATCAGTATGAGTACATGTAACAGGTGTTTTTTAGATCTGACATTTGCAACTTGTGCTAGGCGACGCAGTGGACAATTTAGCCTACCCAATTCACCTGTACCACATGTCTTTGGACTGTGGGGGAAACCGGAGCACCCGGATGAAACCCACGCAAACGCAATGAGAACATGCAAACTCCACACAGAAACACCAACTGACCCAGCCGAGGCTCAAACCAGCGACATTCTTGCTTCTTGTGAGGCGACAGCACTACCTACTGCGCCACTGCTTCGCCAGAAGTGATTCAGTTCTTTATAATAATCCAGTTTATCAGACAAACAGATGAAGATTCATGAGTGCTGATTATATACAGCACAGATAATGTTATTTTCAAAAAACACTACTGTCTTTAGGAAAAAACATGAAAATAATTTGTATATTTCTACACAAATGACTTTGTTTTGTACCCAGTCATCTGTATTGTTGACAGCCTGAGTGCACTACAATATTGTCTAGTATTCTTTTCTTGTCTGGATATTTGTGTGCTAGACTTTGATGCTGTTGTATATGTTCTGTATTCATTTATTCATGCAGAGCCAGATCTACAGTGTTTATGACACGGAGAAACACTAATAATCACACCACACTCGTCACTGCAATCAATCATGGCCTTTTATTATATTAACATGTGCTCCACATGTTGACAGTGTGCTTTGAAAATCTCTCTTTCAGCAGTAATTAATGCACTGCCAAGCAGAAGCATGTTTATTTGTGTTGACGAGACCTGTATTTAATGTCATGTCAGGCTTATTTTCATTGTGTTTGATGATGGTGTTTTTTATTTTTTAGGATGAGGGCATCACACAGTCCATCTGTGTGATCTGACAAGCTTTTACACACTGACATAAAACTCAAAACACTGACATCAGCAGCAGGAGTCCTGGCCTTTTACTCTCATTGAAGGAGACCTATACTGCCCCTTTAGATGTAAACTGCATCTCTGATGTCTCTAGAGTGTGTGTGTGTGTGTTTGAGTTTGAACTGAGAATAGCACACAGATGTTCTCTAGCTCTCTGAAACTGTCCCTCTTAGACTGATCCTAATTGTGGCGTTTTGGTGACTGTCGCTTTAAATTCAAATGAGATTGTGCTCTTTTCAGAAGAGGGTGGAGCTACTAATGACTATGCATCAGCATAGTGGCAGATTGAAAACAGGACTAGTGTTGTCAGTGCTGGTCAGGTGTGCTTCAGTGTGAGTGTGTGCTTCATGCTTCTGTCAGTCTATGTCGCTCCTGTCGCTGTTCATCTAAATCTCCACATCTATAATCCTCTTAGTCTATGCTGACATTATCTTTAGCAGCTCAAACACTCTAATGGCTGATGGACAGATGGCTGCTTCTCACTCAGGGCTGCTGTTTATGCTAATGAGATGGAGAGATGGGCACTAGTGGGCGGGGCTTTCCTCTTCTGATGACACATACAAAGGGAGAATGTCAATCAAAGTGTTTCCTTTATCAGACCTGATTAGAACAAACACAATTAATTCATGTTTATCATTAGAGGCTGGAGATATTCACATGCTGCTGACACTCACAACACACCTTTATAAATGTCACTTTTGCATACTAGATATCTGTAATATGCAAAGATTTTTTATTTATTTAGTTTTTTTTACATGTAACCATTTATCAAATACTGATATGCTATGAACGGGTTATTATTATTATATTAAGATTGTGTAAGTATAAAGGATTTTTTATTATTTTTATTATTTACAGTATATGTAACATTGTTTAATTCATGCCAAATTTAAATAATTTATTATATATATAAATATATACACACACATGAGTTTAATGGTTTTAGCATATTATTATTTGCATGTAACTACTGTACTTATTTTATGCAAAAACAACTTTAGGCTGTCATAAATATGCATGAGTTTTGTAATTTAAAATTTGCATGTAATATTGTTTGTTCTTTGCAAAAAAAATGTAAGCATTGTGTTATTTTGAATATGCATTTGTGAAGTATTTAGCATTTATAATTAGCATGTATAATTATTTAGTGCATGCAAGTTCAAAAAAAAAACTTTGTAATCATAAATGTGCATGACAATGAAAGTTTTAGCATTTTATTTTAGATTTGCTGCATGCAAAACGCTAAAGTTGTTTTAAAGTTGTAAATAATCATGCGTTTAAACGTTTTTGCACTTTATTTGAATACTACATTATTTTCTTTCACTTTATTTACACGTTATTTGTCATATTTATTCATCTTACTATCATACATATACAAGAAAAGAACAGTTACTGCACTCTTATTTACATGTGATGTTATTTACTGCGTGCAACATTTCTCTCATTACTGTAAATATGACTGAGTTGCATATTTTGTACATTTAAGACATAAGAAGTCTTTTATCTTCATAAATATGCATGAGTTGAAAGATTTTTATATTATTTGCTTGTAACTACTGCACTTTTTGTGATTTTGTATTTAAAATTGCATGTAATATTATTCACAAAAGTTGATGTCTTTTATTATCATACATTTGCATGAGTGTAAAGGATTTTACATTCATAATTAATATGCCTTATTATTGTGCAATATTATTGTTGTTTGGTACAAAACATTGATTACATGCTAAAGTAGATTGTCTTTTATTGTCATAAATATGCATGAGTTTAGTTTTTTTGCATTTCCTTGTTTGCATGTAATGATATTTCTTAAATGCAACACTTCTCTTTTATTATTGAATGCATTATTAAATTATATATGCAAACATAGATATTTCACAAGCATATTTTTTATAAATATATATGCATTTAAATTTATTCTTTTTTTTTGCATTATCTTTGCATGTAATATTATTCACTGTATGCAATAGTTATTTTTATAACTGCAAACATGACTGCATATTAAGTTGCATATTTTGTATATATCACTGATTATGTGCAAAAGCTGATGGTCTTATTTTCATAAATAAGCATAAGATTACAGGTGTTTGCATTTTCTTATTTGCATGTAATTAAATTTTTTGCATGCAATAGTTCTTTTCATTAATGTAAACATGACTGATTTGCATGACTTGTACATAACATTGATTACAAGTAGAATTTTTTTTTTCATAAATATGAATGTTTTAAAGTGTTTTGCATTATTTGGATGTAACATTATTGAATGCAACATTTCTCTTTGATTACTGGAAATATGACTTTGAGCTCTATATTTTGTACATCACTGTTTGATTACATTCAAAAGTAAATTAAGTCTGTAATTTTCACAAATATTCATGAGATTAAAGGTTTTTACATTTTATTTTTTGCTTGTAACATTCACTGCATGCAACATTTCTCTTTTATTACTGTTAATATGACTTTGAGCTCCATATTTTGTACATATTGATTCCTTATTTGCATGTAATGATATTTCTTATATGCAACGCCTCTTTTATTACTGTATACATTATTAATTATACATACAAACATAGACATTTCACAAACATATTTTGATAAATATGCAATTAAAGTTTTTTTTGCATCTTCTTCTTGCTTGTAATAGTGTTCATTGTATGCAGTAGTTGTCTTATTACAGCAAGCATGACTTTGAGTGGAATTTTTTGTGGATTTCATTGATTGCATGCAAAAGTTGATGGTCTTATTTTCATAAGTATGCATAAGATTACTGGTTCACATTGCATTTGCCTTTTCTTAATTGCATGTGATATCATAAGCATGACAGATTTGTACATTACTGATTATGCATGTTTTGAAGTGTTTTGCATTATTCGAATGTAATATTATTTATTGAATGCAACATTTCTCTTTTATTACTGTAAATATGAGTTTGTGCTCCATATTTTGTGCATGACATTATTGATTACATGCAAAAGTAGATTAAGTCTGTAATTTTCATAAATATGCATGAGATTAAAGGTTTCTACATTTTATTCTTTGCTTGTAACCATCACTGCATGCAACATTTCTCTTTTATTAATGTTAAAATGACTTTGAGCTCCATATTTTGTACATAACATCACTGATTACATGCAAACATAGATTAAGTCTGTGATTTTCATAAATATGCATGAGTTTAAAGGATTTTGCATGTTATTTGAGTTTGTCTTTATGTCCCGTGATCTATTTGCAGCTCTCCAGAAAGCCGCATAAGAGCTCATTTTAAAGCCTCTCTCTGGAAACTCGAAGCACTCCAGCAGCTCATTAATCATCCTGAAGGTGTGTGTTTCTCTTCTCTCACCCTGATAAATCAAAATGAGCCCTGGAAGAGCTGCACTCTGTATAAACATGTAAATTACACTTTGAATTAATCGCCGTCTCCAAACTATCATCTCACTCTCATTGGCTGTTTGCGCTGGTGTGTGTGTGATGCTGGAGC
>NC_079447.1:659636-674766 GCF_903798145.1 Danio aesculapii | reverse complement strand
TATATATATATATATATATATATACACATATATATATATATATATACACACATATATATATATATATATATATATATATATATATATATATATATATATATATATATATATATATATATATATATATATATATATATATACACACACACACATACATGCATACATATATATGTGCAGTTCTAATCCAATCTTGCCTGATATTATATATTATATATACACATACATATATATGAGCAGTTCTAATCCAATCTTGCCTGATATTATATATATATATATATATATATATATATATATATATATATATATATCAGTGTTTGTTTGCTCTAGGATTTTTTCCAGCTGTGGCGGCAGCCTTTTACACAGATCCATCAACTACCAATGGCGTTATTTCAATGACAAATGTCGTGAGTGCAGTATTAGAAGTCAAGATCGCATTCATGTAATACGAGCATGGGAATCTCTCTGCTTGTGCGCCTATTTCCTCCGTTTGTGCACAAAACTTCTTGTACGCCCTTAAATATCCGCTGCTCAAGTGCAGATTTTCTTGTGCGCTCTCAAATAAACGCTGCTGAAGTGCGATTAAGTGCCTTTATGTAACGAGTATGTCTCCAACATTTATTAGATCTGCTAGAAAAGCAGGACATCAAAACAAATCGGATAGTCACAAAATCCAAATTGACCATCAAGACCTGCAGTGTAAATACTGTGAAATTCTATAGGGGAAAAGCCCGTCAGTAGAGTTTGCCATTTTCAATTTATATATGAACAAATATTCTGTAGTGTTTGCATGTTCATTTTTATAGAAGTCAATAAACTAATATAAAACTACTGCATACATTATGGGAATAGTTATGGAAATTGCACACATAAAAAATTGAAGTAAATTCATTACAAGTTGATTAAAAAAAACACCTAAATTGTTTTGCATCTTGTGATTTCTTTTTTTTTTTTTGTAATAAAAATCTGTTTTCCATTCATATATTAGCTAAAAATTTGAATTCTAATACTATTCTTCATGTTTCATCACTAAGAGTTTTTTTTTTAATTGTGTAAAAATCTGATCCCGTCTCGATATGCATCTCGTGTCTCGTCGCTTCTCGTGGAGTAGGCGTCTCGTCACACCCCTAATATATATATATATATATATATATATATATATATATATATATATATATATAAATAAAATCATGAACTTCTTTACTACAGTATATTTTATACTCTATAATTTATATAATAATTAATTTCTATATTATTAGAAGTAAATCAGGCATAATATACTTTTAAATGCTTTTAAATGTAAAACCTATATATATATATATACACATTTATTATATATATAATTATTAATACTTATAATAATATAAAGATTATACATAAATTATAATTATTAATAATTAAATATAAATTAGTATTTATCAAATATATAAAATAAATTAAATAATATAAAACATTATATATGTATATATTCAAAACTTTATAAAATGGTCAAAGAACATTTTCTGGAAAATATATGTGTCTATTTTTTGGTATATTCTGAAACCGTTTTTTATCAAATATATTTGTCTTTTTTATATTTATATTCAATTATTTATATATTAATTTTTTTTTACAATATACTATTATTTCCTTGCGATATCTCCTGCTCTATAATAGTGCTGGCGTGCAGCGTTTTGACAGCTCATTTAAGTGAATCAGCCGTGTGTGTGTGTGTGTGTTTTCTCTCTCCAGCTCTTCAGTGATTCTCATCTCACAGCTGTAATGGCGGAGCTCTGGAATTATGGGATGGAAATCAATAGTGTCAGGATTGAGTGATCAGGGAAAGTTTTAGTGCTGTGGAGCGAGGCGTTCATCATCATGTGGATTAATGTGCTCTTGGCCAGAGAGCATCATGGGACTGCAGGAGCACAGAGAACTTCATCTGACAGTCGCTGTTAAACTGCTGTCGGGATCAGTGTCTGCTGCTGCTCTAATACACTGCTGGACCCTGCTGTTGACTGATGGGGCGATGATGACACCATTCCAACAGCAGGAGAAAACCCTCAGCCATGTCCTTTATCTTTGTTAAGTTTGATGACTTTTTCTAAAATGACCACAGCGTCAGGCAAACATCAGGAAAAATGTGTGTGTGTTCAAACAGACACAAACACACTTCAACACACATACACACACACTCTCTCTCTCTCACTTTCTCTCACACTAAGATGCGCAAACACACTCGCATAAAAATGAAACAGCTCAATAATCACAGTTATATTAGCTGTAATAACTTGTTTTAAGTCTATTAAAAACACTCAGTAATCAATTAATCGTATTTAAGATGTAATAACTAATCACAGTTAATCATATTTTAGCTGTAATAACTTGTTTTACGCATATTAAAACAGCTCAATAATCAGTTGTTCTTATTTTACCTGTAATAACATGTTTTAAGCTCAATAATCACATTTATTCTTATTTTAGCTGCAATAACACATTTAGCTCAATAATCACAGTGACTCTTTTTTAGCTGTAATAACTTGTTTTAAGCTCAATAATCACTTATTCTAAGCCTTATTAAAGTTTAGCCAATTAAAACACTTACTAATCATAGTTAATAATATTTTAGCTGTAATAACTTGTTTTTATGCATATTAAAACAGCTCAATAATCACATTTATTCTTACTTTACCTGTAATAAAATGTTTTAAGCTCAACAATCACAGTTATTCTTATTTTAGCTGAAATAACATGTTTTGAGCTCAATAATCAGTTATCCTCATTTTAGCTGTAATAACATGTTTTAAGCTCAATAATCACAGTTATTTTTATTTTACCTGTAATAACATATTTTAAGCTCAATAATTTGAGTGACTCTTTTTTTAGCTTTAATAACATGTTTTAAGCTCAATAATCACTGTTGTTTTTATTTTAGATGTAATAACATGTTTTAAGCTCAATAATCACAGTTATTCTTATTTTGGCTGTAATAACATGTTTTAAGCTCAATAATCACAGTTATTTTTATTTTACCTGTAATAACATGTTTTAAGCTCAATAATTTGAGTGACTCTTTTTTTAGCTTTAATAACATGTTTTAAGCTCAATAATCACTGTTATTCTTATTTTAGATGTAATAACATGTTTTAAGCTCAATAATCACAGTTATTCTTATTTTGGCTGTAATAACATGTTTTAAGATCAATATTCACAGCTATTCTTATTGTTATTTTAGCTGTAATAACATGTTTTAAGCTCAATAATCACTGTTATTCTTATTTTAGATGTAATAACATGTTTTAAGCTCAATAATCACAGTTATTTTTATTTTACCTGTAATAACATGTTTTAAGCTCAATAATCAGTTATCCTCATTTTTGCAGTAATAACATGTTTTAAGCTCATTAATCAGTTATTTTATCTTAGCAATTATAACATGTTTGAAGCCTATTAAAACACTTAATAATCATAGTTAATATTATTTTAGCTGCAATAACATGTTTAAGCTCAATAATTACCGTTAATATAATTGTAGCTGTAGTAACTAGTTTTATGCAAATTAAAACAGCTCAATCATCACAATTATTTGTATTCTACCTGTAATAACATGTTTTAAGCTCAATAATCACAGTTAATCTTATTTTAGCTGTAATAACATATTTTAAGCTCAATGATCACAGTTATTCTTATTTGACTTGTACTAACCTGTTTTAAGCTCAATAATCAGTTATTTTTATTGTACCTGTGATAACATGGTTTAAGATCAATAATCACAGTTATTCTTATTTTAGCTGTAATAACATGTTTTAAGATAAATAATCACAGTGACTCTTTTTCAGCGGTAATAACATGTTTTAAGCTCAATAATCAGTTATTCTTATCTTAGCTATAATAACATGTTTTAAGCCTATAAAAACACGTAATAATTATAGTTATTATTTTAGCTGTCATAACATGTTTAAGCTCAATAATCACAGTTAATATAATTTAGATGTAATAACTTGTTTTTATGCATATTAAAACAGCTCAATAAATCACAATTATTTGTCTTCTACCTGTAATAACATGTTTTAAGCTCAATAATCACAGTTATTCTTATTTTAGCTGTAATAACATATTTTAAGCTCAATGATCACAGTTATTCTTATTTGACTTGTAATAACATGTTTTAAGCTCAATAATCACAGTTATTCTTATTTTAGCTGTAATAACGTGTTTTAAGATCAATATTCACAGCTATTCTTATTGTTATTTTAGCTGTAATAACTTGTTTTAAGCCTTTTAAAAACACTCAATAATCACAGTTATTCTTATTTTAGCTGTAATAGCATGTTTTAAGGCTATTTAAACAATCAGTTAATCTTATTTTAGCTGCAATAACTTGTTTTAAGTCTATTTAAAACACTCAATCACAGTTAACCGTATTTTAGCTGCAACTTGTTTTAAGTATTAAAAAGGTTAAATAATCACAGTTATTGCTATTTTAGTTGCAATAACTTGTTTTACGCGAACACTAAATCACAGGTATTCCTATTTTTGCAGCAATAACATGTTTTAAGACTAATAAAAACAGTCAATATCACGGTTAATCTTATTTTAGCTGTAACAACTTGTTTTAAACCTATTAAAAAGACTCAGTAATCACAGTTAATCTTATTTTAGCTGTAATAATCTGTTTTTACGCATATTAAAACAGCTCAAAAATCACAGTAATTCGTATTTTATCTGTTTTAAGTCTTTTAAAACACTCATTAAATCACAGTTAATCTTATTTTATCTTTGATAACCTGTTTTTCCGCATATTAAAACAGCTCAATAATTACAGTTATTGTTATTTTATCTGTAATAACTTGTTTTAAGTCTATTAAAACACTCATTAAATCACAGTGAATCTTATTTTATCTTTGATAACCTGTTTTTACGCATATTAAAACAGCTCAATAATTACAGTTATTGTTACTTTAGCTGTAATAACTTGTTTTAAGTCTATTAAAACACTCAGTAATCACAATTAATCTTATTTTAGCTGGAATAACCTCTGTTAAGCCAATCAGATTGCACTTTAAATAAAGCATTTTAAATGGAAAGCGCTTCATTAAATCAGCAGCATTTGTGATATCACTCCGCTTCCCCTAAACCCTCACACACACACACACACACACGCCTTCCCATCAGGCTGTGCGGTGTAGGATCTCAGTAGTCTATGTAGGGGGTCCGAGAGCTGAAAAGAGATAAAGAGGTGTGAGAGAGCGAGGATAAAGCCAGCTATTTATCTTGGCCATCGCAACATCTGGGAAATCTCTCTAAAACAATGGGCAGCAGGGCCAAAAGTGTCACCCTCTCCAATCCCTGCCGCAGCGTTTGTTCTGCGCCGGCCACAAATCACTGCACTGTGTGTGTGTGTGTGCTCGCCCTCCGCTATTTAAGCACTCAAATGGGCCTTTCTCTCGAGGCCGCAGGACAAATTGGCCGGCCTGAAAGTCTTTGAGAGTCAGTCCAGCGCACGGAGAGAAGAACAGGCCTGAAACACAGCGAACAGCACCATAAAAATTCATCACTTTGACCCACACGACCTTCCAGTGCTACTGGGGGATCTCTCACACACACACACACACACACACACACACACACGCACGCACGCACACGCACACACACATTTATAGAACACACACACACACACCCACAAACACACACTCATAGAACACACTCAAAACACACAATAACGAACTCATAGAACACAAACACAGCCATAGAACAGACACTCATAGAACACACACTCAGAAAACACACACACACACACACACACAACACATACACTCATAGAACGCACACTCAGAGAATACACTCACAGAAAACACACACACACACACAAACATACTGTACACTCATAGAACACACATTCAGAAAACACACCCTTAATAAAACACACACACAGACAACACACTCAGAGGACACACACTGAAAACACACAGACACACACACAAATGCTCAAACAGACACAGACACACACAGTCAAAGACACAAAAAACACAAACACTCACTCAACACAGACACACACGCACACACACACACATAATCAAACAGACACACACACTCATAGTTACAGAGACACACACTCAGACAGTCAAAAAGACACTCAATCACAAACACACACACACACACACACACACACACACACACACAATAGGCACAGAAAAGGCCTCTTGACGGCCGGGTGAGCAGATGCTTCATTGTGTGTGTGTGTGTGTGTGTTGTGTTAGTAATGGGTGTGTGTGTTCACTGGTTTAAGTGAGTTAAAGGATTCATTGTTTTACACATTGATCCACCTGTACACACACACACACACACACACTGAAAGCAGCACAGATGGTGCACACACTGGTTAATGTCTGTTAACCAACACACAGAACAGCTGATGAAGACCTCAGAGTGTTTACACTGGTAAATCTCAGCAGGAGGACTTTACTCTGGAGTAATCCCAGTTCAAGAGCGTCAGCTGAACTGTTTAAACCATTATAAACTCACCACACTTAAGATCTGCTGTCTTTAAAAACACATGATCTCCACTGCCTCACTGACATGTGATACTGCATACACTCACCGGCCACTTTATTAGGTACACCTAATTAGTACCGGGTCGACCCCCTTTCGCCTTCAGAACTGCCTTAATCCTTCATGGCATAAATTCAACAAGGTACTGGAAATATATACAGCGAAGCACACCATGCTGATCCAAATTCTGAGCCGAGCATCCGAATGTGTCAGCAGAAATGGAGACTCATCAGACCAGGCAACGTTTCTCCAATCTTCTATTGTCCAGTTTTGGTGAGCCTGTGTGAATTGTAGCCTCAGTTTCCTGTTCTTAGCTGACAGGAGCGGCACCCGGTGTGGTCTTCTGCTGCTGTAGCCCATCTGCCTCAAGGTTGGACGTGTTGTGTGTTCAGAGATGCTCTTCTGCAGTCCTCGGTTGTAACGAGTGCTTATTTGAGTTACTGTTGCCTTTCTATCAGCTGGAACCAGTCTGGCCATTCTCCTCTGACCTCTGGCATCAACAAGGCATTTGCGCCCACAGAACTGCCGCTCACTGGATATTTCCTCTTTGTCGGACCATTCTCTGTAAACCCTAGAGATGGTTGTGCGTGAAAATCCCAGTAGATCAGCAGTTTCTGAAATACTCAGAGCAGCCCGTCTGACAGCAACAACCATGCCACGTTCAGAGTCACTTAAATCCCCTTTCTTCTCTATTCTGATGCTCGCAGCAGGTCTACATGCCTAAATGCATTGAGCTGCTGCCATGTGATTGGCTGATTAGAAATTTGTGTTAACGAGCAGTTGGACAGGTGTACCTAATAAAGTGGCCGGTGAATGTAACGTGTGTTTTTACAACCAGACAACTAGAACTGCATTAACTTCATGCAGTGCTTCGGCCCGGTTCAACTCCCTCATACCCTGACGTTTGAAGTGTGGTCCAGAAAAATCTGCGTTTGAAGGGCTACATATATGGCACTTCCCTTGACCCCTACACCTCCAAATGAAAGAGGGTTGTTATTCTGAATTGAGTTGGGACACCGAGCCCTTGATGTAAAGGCAAAAACAAGATGTAAGGGAAAGGGTTAAGGGTGAATTGGGATTGGGCCTTAATATCTGAAAGTGTCTGGTGAGAAAAGATCTTAATGTGAAACCCGGTGATGAGTGTAAGCTCTTCATGGAGCACTCGATGGCTCAATTAAGGAGAGATTAGCGCTTTCCTCTTAACGAGTGTCTCAGAGAGTTCATTATGGACAATCAATGAAGTTCAACAAGCAGCCATTAATGAGTGTGTGTGACCTGCACTGCAAAATCAACACCTGCTCAACTCACTACACCACAGCTCAGTGTGCTGGAAAACACTGCGGATGACTTTAAAGGTACACACACACACACACACACACACACACACACACACACACACACACACACACACACACACATTAAACAGTGTGTCATTAACTCCATTTTTATAATGCAGAATCACTTTGATTGACATTCTCCCTTTGTACGTGTCATCAGAGGGGGAAAGCCACACCCACTATTGACAGTCTCCCCCTCATTAGCATAAACAGCAGCCCTAAGTGAGAAGCAGCCGTCCATCATTGTTTTTGAATCTGTCGCTTTGCTGATAAATATGCATCTGTAGCTCCGCCCTCTTCTGAAAAGAGCACATCTCACTTGCATTTAAAGCGACAGTCACCAAAACACCATGATAAGAATCAAAGTCTGAAAGGGTCAGTTTCAGAGAGTTGGAGAACATCATCTGTGTGCTATTCTCAGCTCAAACTCAAACACACACACTCTAGACACAGCAGAGATACATTTTACATCTGTCAAGCTCTCCTTTAACTCCATTCCATTGCCTTGTACATGTGTGAAGACAGTGAAGTGAATCGAATGTAATCTGGAGCTGTGAGATGAGCATTCCTCCTTAATAAAGTGTTGTGTTTCTGAGTGCTGAGAGCAGATGAAGAGCCGAACACTGGCTCTGGATGGAGGTTTCTCTGTCTTGAATAGAGCTGAACACAATGACGGAGCTTCATTCACACTAAATGCCTTTCATTTATCTCGGCGTTTGGGAGAGATGATCCGCCTCCTTCACCCGGGAGATGTGGACGGAGCTCAGAGACTCCACAAACACCACCAGAGAGAGGGAGAGAGCGAGAGAGCAAGAGACAGAAAGAGAGATGTGTTTTTTTTTTTTTAAATGTGAGGCATTGATTAATTGCATCCGAAATACGAGCTTTATTTACATAACATCTACACAAAACTTATAATCATGTATTTATAAATAAGTATATGCATGTGTACGCTCTAATACAGTGGTTCTAAGACTTCTTTCACCAAGTACCACCTCTAAAGAAAATGGTCTCTCCAAGTACCACTATAATAACCGGTATTGAAATACAGTAGCGTAGTAGGGCTAATTAAGCAGCTACAGCTCTGCACAGTTCAAAACCCAGGCAGATTAATTACTATTATTAAGAATATTTATTATTGTCAGCCACTTTAAACATTATAAATAGTTTGAACAATAACTGTGCTTACAGACAAAAAACAAAATAAATAAAGCTTCACAGTTTAAATTAAAATGTGCTTTTAAAAGTTAATTAAAATGGCACTGCTCTTAAAAAGTAAAAAGAAAACTGCTGTACGAAGTCTGCTATCCATCTCAGATGCAGGAAAGCTAGTCCATGCTTTTATGACTTCTAGGCTGGATTACTGTAATGCTCTGTTTTATGCTTAATAAACTTCAGCTAGTACAAAATGCAGCTGCCAGAGTTCTTACCAGCTCTAAAAAAATTTGATCACATCACCCCAATTTTATCTTCCTTACACTGGCTGCCTGTAAGTATGGTATTGAATTTAAAATATTGCTTCTTACATATAAAGCTTTAAATAATCTAGCTCCTGTTTATCTAACCAACCCTCTGTCTCGCTACAATCCAAATAAAGGTGAATTGAAGTGATGTCATACATATATAAACATTTTGAAATATAAGTTGCATGGACATATGACATATTTGTATATATTTGACATCTAAACATTAACTTGATTTTAAATATATGATTTGGAATGGCATATTTAAGTTAGAGATTAGATCTGCTGCTCGTCATTTACAGTAAATACATATATACAGTGCTTGACCGATTTATATGTGCTGTATATTTGTGATTTGCTGCGAATGAGACCACATCTTAAGTGAAGTCCAAGTGCGGTCCCTCCTGTGCACACAGAGACTAATTTTAAATATATCCTACCTCTAAGCTTCAAGCATTGCAAAGTTGCTTGAGTCTATGTTCATATTCTCGCGCCATTTGAATCACATCAAATTAATTAGCTTAAATCTGAGGTAACGAGCTAAACTGAAAGTAGCGCTGCTTTACAAAACAAATAACTTTATATATCGAAAACACACATTATTTATACAGCTATGAGCACACACTTAACACATTTGTGATAATTAACGCAAACACAACAGCGCTGGTCTTCTTCAATCTGCTTGGCACGTCTTCCTCTGGCTCTGATTTGATGACGGGATGCACTAAAGTAAACATTCTAAGCACACCGGTGTAATGGTACGCTTCAGCGAACAGTCAATGCTGTCAGATCACATGAGTCTCAGTGTTATCGCACACGTCAAAGGGTTAAAAGTGTGTTCATTTTATTCTTTTATTATTCAGAGATTCTTCCGCATACCACTGGATGGAAGCCCACGTACCACAGTTTGAGAACCACTGCTCTAATAAATGCTGGGTTGTTGTAACTCAACATTGGGTTAAATATAGAAAAACCTTTTTTTTTTTTTTGTCAATTAAATTTAAATGACACCTTTATTTAAGGCAATGATTGGGTTTGTAGATATATGACCCAATGTTGGATCACAACAACTCAGATTTTTAGTGTAATTTTTTGACAATTTTCTATTTATACACAAAATTGTTAAAACAAATTGATTAAGAAAAAAATAATTATATATACACACTACCTGACAAAAGTCTTGTGGCCTATCCACATTTTAGGAACAGTAACTAATAACTGGACTTCTAGTAGATGATTTGGTATCAGAAGTGTCTTATATGAAAGGTAAAGGCCTCTAGATGAGGCTTATTTGAGCACAATATAATCTGATCATGTCTTGATTATTAATGATTTGATTAGGACAGTAAGGTCTGACTCTGCTTAGACTAAAGTCTGCTCACTGAACCTTCAATAATGTCCAGTATAGAATATGTGCTCATGCTGCAGTGGAAACAGAATGAATATTGTGTCTGACTCCATCATGAGCTTGGAGGACTGCATCCATACATCTCTGACATGACTCAAATCACTGATTAATAAAGTCATCTGGAATGGTGAAGAAAGCCTTCTTGCAGGACTCCCAGAGTTCATCAAGAGTCTTTGTGTTCATATTCAACACCTCCTCCTCCATCTTACTCAATAATGTTTATGTCTGGTGACTGGGCTGGCCAATCCTGGAGCACCTTGACCTTCTCTGCTTTCAGGAGCTTTGATGTGGAGGCTGAAGTATGAGAAGGAGCGCTATCCTGCTGGAGAATTGTCCCTCTCCTGTGGTTTGTAATGTAATGGGCAGCTCAAATGTCTTGATACCTCAGGCTTGATGTTGCAGATCTCTCGCACGCCCCCATACTGAATGATGGAACCCTAAACCATGATTTCTCCTTCACCAAACTTGACTGATTTCTATAAGAATCTTGGCTCCATGCAGGTTCCAGGAGGTCTTCTGCAATATTGGTGATGATTGGGATGCAGAACAACTAGAAGTCAAGTTATTATTTGTTGCTCTCACAACTGGGATCCACCACTTCTGTCAGGTGGTGTACATACACACACATATTTTATACATTATATTTTATACAAATTCATTCATTCATTTTCTTCTCGGCTTAGTCCTTTTATTAATCAGGGGTCACCACAGCGGAATGAACCACCAACTTATCCAGTATATGTTTTATGCAGCAGATGCCCTTCCAGCTGCAACCCAGTACTGGGAAATACACATACACACTCATACACTACGGCCAGTTTAGTTCATCAATTCCCCTATAGCGCATGTGTTTGGACTGTGAGGGAAACCCACGCCAACACGGGGAGAACATGCAAACTCCACAGAAACACCAACTGATGCAGCTGGGACTCAAACCAGCGACCTTCTTGCTGTGAGGCGATCATGCTACCCACTGCACCACCATGACGCCCACATACACATATATTTATAGGTGTTTTGTGTAGTATATTTGTGTGTTTGCATATACAGTTGAATGCAAAATTAATTAAAAGCGTGCACACACACACACACACACACACACACACACACACACACGTACTTTGCAAATGCAAACGTTTATTTTGCATGTGATTAATCTATTAATCGCTGCTTCACTAGCTTTTCTAAGAGCTGTTATAGGCAATTATTTATCTATATTTATTCATTTCTTTACAATTATGAGATAAACTCATGAGAGTGTGTGTGTGTGGTGACATTAGCAGGGGTCTCCCGCTCTGCTGTTCTGGGTGGGCTTTGTCATCCAGTTTTGAGTGATTTTTCATGGCCGTCCCTCAGTGTGACCCAAGCGCCGGCCCTTTAAGAGGCGGAGCTGAGAAACATGCTGTCGCTATGATAACATCACACACGGCCACAATAGGCCCGCAGGAGGAGGACGACCACACACACACACACACACACACACACACACACACACACACACTACAGAACAAACAGACACTCCAACTGCTGCAGACTCAGTGCAGATGCAACCTGAGCTGCATCTGATGCTTTTTAATGTGTTTACGTAACCCCACCCCTCACAGTGACATCACTCACTCCACTGAGTGCATTGTGTCTGACACTGCATCTCTGAGCGGTGCAATCTCAGCTTGCATCATAAAGGCTGCATCCAGATCCTATTGCTCCAACTGACACTCCAGTGTGTGTTGCACCAGCTGAAGTGTGTATAAGTGTGTGCATGAGAATGTGTGTGCCGCTTCATTTGAAGTGTGTGTGTGTGTGGCTCCACTTGAAGTGTGTGCGTGAGTGTGTGTGTGCTGCTACAGCTAAAGTGTATGTATATATGAGTGTGTGTGTGTGTGTGTGTGTCACCTGTCACGTTGTTAACTCACTTCCCAGAGTGTTTAGAAACTGAATGCTTTGCTTATTCTTGTCAATCCAAGTATAGTGTGTGTGTGCGCGTGTGTGTGTGTGTGTTCTCTGTGATGTCTGTGCCAGGCGTTGCCCTCGCGCCCGTCTCTGCAGCTCCAGCTGTGCCAACATCAGCCTGCCGGAGCTCAAACGGCCTGTTGTTAATGAGGATCTCTCTGCTTTAATTAGCCTCTGATTAAAGGCATGACGATCTGTGTGTGTGTGTGTGTGTGTGGGGGGGGGGCTCTTTGTTAGCTCTTTAAAGCAGGCGCGAGCAGCAGACGGACAGAAGAGGCGTTTGTGTGTGTGAGCAGATCATGAGCGTTTATCTGCAGAAAAACACTGAACTATGAGGAGGACAGATCAACACATCATTACCACACACACACACACACACACACACACACACACACTGGTCTACTACAGCCCGCACACACACACACACTCTCTGAGAACACTACAGACACACACTTTGTGAGAACACTACACACACACACTCCTAATGAACTACAGATGAAAAACAACAACAACAACAACAACAACAACAACAACAACAACACACACACACACACACACACACACACACAGAGAGAACACTACACACATACACTCATCAATCCATCCATGCATCCATCCAACTATCTCTCTCTCAATCCATCTATTGATTCATCCATCTATTTATCTGCCTATTCCTCTTTCCATCCATCTATCCATCCATCTGTCTCTCCATCCTTCCACTCATCCATCCATCTATTGATTCATCCCTCCATATATCTATCTTTCAATCTCTCCATCCTCCCATCTATCTCTTCATCCATCCGTCTGCCTATCAGTGGCAGTTCTAGGGGGGGCCGGTGCCCCCGTGTCAACAAGCTTAAGGATAAGCTCTGGCCCCCTAAATTTGGACGCGCATTTTTGTGTCAAAATGCCACGGAGAAGCGAAATCAGGTGGCGCGTGCACTCGCTTTCGCACGCTCTCGCTCTCTCTGTCAGTGACGGTGCAGCACAGTACACACTTCAGTTTCCCGCATTCGTCAGAAGTTAACCCCAAATTGACACAGGTAATAAAAAGATTCAGCTTGAGTCATGTTCATGTAGTGAAACACGATCAGAATGTCCACTGTTGATCATATTAGACTTCTGTTTTCAATAGCGATCTCAAAACTTTTAATAGAGGAAGTGCTCAGCTCTGCAGAGGTTATTATTACTCAGAAATTAAGTGTAGATAGTTTTAGGTTAGGAAATGCAGTCTTGAACTTACAAACAGTCTGCAAGTACTGGAGAACAGATGTAACACACTGATCCAGTTGAGTTTTCAGTCACGCTCATGTAGGTCATATTCAACTCGTTTAGTTTTGCCTTCATTTGTTTGTGTTTTCAGTCATGACATAAAGCAGGAGTCATCATCACATGATGTATACAACACGCTTTTAAACATAATGGTTTAACTAACTCATGTCTCATACCTACTTTATCTTCCCCTGGGGGCAGTCAGTGCATAATATTTGACTAGTTATTTAGCAAGATGGTTGTATACAAAGTCCCTTTAGGTATTCTATAGTGTTTGATTCAGATTGAAGTGTCATTTAAAGACTTCACTAGGTTATGTTCACTAGGACAGTTGGAATAGTTAGTCAAGTTAAGAGCTGGTTTGTTGTGTAGACAATCAAAAAATACACAGCAAATATTTCTCAAAGGAAGAAGGTCTCTGGTTCGAGCCTTGGCTGGGTCATTTGGTGTGTCTGTGTGGAGTTTGCATGTTCTCCCCGTGTTGGTGTGGGTTTCCTCCAGGTGCTCCGGTTTCCCCCACAGTCCAAACACATGCGCTATAGGGGAATTGGGTAAGCTAAATTGTCTGTGGTGTATGAGTGTTTCCCAGTACTGAGTTGCAGCTGGAAGGGCATCCGCTGCATAAAACATATGCTGGATAAGTTGATGGTTCATTCCACTGTGGTGACACCAGATTACTAAAAGGACTAAGCCGAAAAGCAAATGAATGAATGAGTGTTTATGAAGAGTGATGCATAAATCAGTGACTGTGAATAACTGTTTCAGTAGTTTGTGATGTAGTTTTAGGGGGCACGCTTTAACATACAAGTGGCCCCTGCCCGGCCCCCCTCAGTTACTCTGGTCTAGAACCGCCACTGCTGCCTATCCATCTATCCCTCTGTCCATCCTCCATCTCTCAATCCATTCATTAATTAATCAGTCTTCTCATCCATCCATCCATCCATCTATCCTTCCTTTCATCCATCTACATATCAATACGTCCGTCTACCTATCTGTCTATTGATCTATCCGTCGGTTCATCCATCCATCTCTCAATCATTTATCCATCCATCAGTCTTTCTATCTGTCTAACTATCCTTCCATTTATCTCTCTATCTATCTACTGGTCTGCATATCCATCTATCTATTTATCTTTCAATCAATCAATCCATCCATCCATCCATCCATCCATC
>NC_079447.1:627136-654636 GCF_903798145.1 Danio aesculapii | reverse complement strand
ATATTCTTTATCTTGTGCGGTTCTTGCATGACCAGAGCCTTTTCCTTGAGGTCTGCAGACGTGTTCACTCATTCACTCATTTTCTTTTGGCTTAGTCTCCTAATCATCAGGGGTCACCACAGTGAAATGAACCACCAACTATTCCAGCATTTTTTACACAGTGGATGCCCTTCCAGCTGCAACCCAGTACTAGGAAACACCCACACACTCATACACCACAGCCAATTGAGTTGATCAGTTCCCCTATAGCACATGTGTTTGGACTGTGGGGGAAACCCACGCCAACACGGGGAGAACATGCAAACTCCACACAGAAACACCAACTGACCCAGCCGGGACTCGAACCAGTGACTTTCATGCTGTGAGGCCACAGTGCTAACCACTGAGCCGCCGTGACGCCCCAAAATAACACAGAGGAGATTTCTCTGAATGACAGATTACCTACTGCTTCAATATGGTAGGAAAGTAATGCTGTGTGGAGATGACTGACAGGCTCATGACCAGGCGACAGAACGCTCCGCTAATTATGAAGTAATAGTACATCCCAAATCTTGCACACTCTTCTGTTACACACACTACAGTACGCATGCTTGCTTCAGAAATGAACGTAGTGTGAGTAGATGAATATAGACACACAGCAAGCGGTTAGAGGCGTTCAACATTCTTCAAACTATCTTTTTTTGTGTTCAACAGAGGAGAGAGACTGATAAAGGGTTGGACAAGAATGAGGTGTGTGTAAACCATGAGAGTTTTGTGTGAACTGACCCTTCAAGACGCTTCAGTTCCTCTTCTGCAGGTCAGTGTGTGTTTGTGTGTGTTAATGCGTGTAATGAGTGTGTGTTTGGTGTAAGAGTGTGTGACTGACCTCGATGACCTGCCTGGAGTCCAGCCGAAAGTTAAAGTCACCGAAGATGAAGAACGGCAGACGCTCGTATCGCTGATCTGTGACCCTGCAGACACACACACACACACACACACACACACACAGAGATGACCTGTAGAGCAGCTCCACCTGCTGGACAACTGACCAACAGCTGACTGACCAGAACATACACAGATAAACACATACAGACACATAAACACACACACACACACACACACACACACACACACACACACACACACGCACACAGATAAACACACACAGACACACAAAATACAGACCTACATATACGCTCAGTTACAAACACACACACACACACGCACACACACACACAAACACAGGCTCACTCACACACACACACTTACAAACACTTGCTCAAACACACACAAACACACAGATGAACAAACACACACAGATGTGCACACACTCACTCACATACCCACAAACACTCACACACACAGACAGACTCACTCACACACACTCTCTCTCACACACACACACACTTACAAACATATAGATGCACGCACGCACGCACACAAAAACAGACTCATGCAGATGTGCGCACACACACACACACACACACACACACATCCACACATACTCTCAGTCATACACACACTCAAACACACACACACAGATGTGAGATTCATGAAGTGCAGAAGCGCTCACCGCCGCCAGCTTCAGAAACACTCCCTAAACGAGGAATAATTAACTCCACACAGCAAATAATTTACTTCAGCAAGTGATGAGGAATTAGACTGAGAGTGTGAGTGTGTGTGTGTGTGTGTGTGTGTGTATTAATGGAAAGAGGATGCTCAGCCAGCTAATCGTCAGGATAAATCTCAGCTCACTCCAACACCTAATAACAATGTATTTATGGCCCCGTAAAAGAGCAGCCTCATAAAACACACACTTTTACATCTGACGCTTCACACACACACACACACACACACAGCTCGGTCAGAGCCTGATCTTAGACCAGTGTGAGCTTAAGGGTGCACTATAGGCTATCTGAACCGTGTCCAGGCCCGTTTCCCGGTCCGTTTGAGAAGTGTGAGTGCTCTGTGAGGGCTCAGGCGTGGTTCAGTTGGAAGAGGTGGTCCAGTGTAAGTGTAAAGTGCCTTCTGAGAAGATGCGCCGTCACTTTAAGGGACCGTTTGATATGTGTTTATTAATCATTCCTACTGTTTAATGAACACACACTGTAAGAGTTTATTAAACCCCTCACTGCACATCAGCTGCACCTTCAGTAAACCTCCTCATACCTGCAGCACCAGGGGCCTCATGTATGAAGACTTGTGTTGAATTCATACTAAAACATTGTGTACGCACAAAGCGCACAGTAAACAATTCAGATGTATGACACACTGCGTACGCTGAAGCCCATGCATATTCTCTTTGTACATCTGAATTAACGTGAATCTGAGCGCACGTGCATGAGCGCAAAACCCTCCCTGACTCCTCCCCCTAATAAATATGGTAATGACTCTACTTTGGCAAAAACAACTGAAAAAGCAATGGCAAAAGCAAGTAAGAGGAGAAAGTTCACAGAATGTGAATGTGAGGTGCTCCTGTCGGAGGTAGACTGGAGATAAGCGGTGTTATTTGTAAGTTTGTCCTCCAGAATTAATAACAAAAGAAAACAATAGAGTGTGAGAGTTTAGCTGATGCGGTTAACACAGTGGGGTCTGAACATCACACTGTGAGTGAATTAAATAAGAAATAGTCCCATGTAAAGGTGCAGGTTAAGAGGAGAACAGCGGCGCACCGTGTGGAGCGAACAGCCGGAGGAACAGGAGATGCTGAACTAACACCCTTTGAGGAGGGAGTTGCCTCAATTGTGGGCTAACGTTATGTTTCCTGTCTGGAGTTGTATCTGTGTCTGTGGGAGACACAGATGTATTAGAGGAACACTGTTAGGGTGGTATAGCAGCACCCCTCTGCTCTTATCAAGGCAGCGCCATCAACATTTCAGCTGGCCAATCACATTTGAGCATCTCATATTATTTGCACATTTATTGAAATGTTTCTGATTCACGTATGCAAACTCGTCTTCAGATGGAGCCTTTATAGCCATGTGCGTGCAGTCGATCGCTCTGATTACATTGGGGAAAACCGGGGATCACTGCAAATTGTGCGTTAATGTTTGGCTGGTCAACTGTATGGTGTGGAAACCTTATATCAGGGATATAAGACATGCGGATGATCCTGTCCCACACAGCTGGCATTGCACGGCTCAAAGATGACTGGCTTAACCCTGAGCGGTCTGACAGTTCCCTTTGGAAGGAGCCAGTTGCCAGGATACTTTGTTGGTGCGATACTTTATAGTGTTTAGCATGATCGCCTCTAGGAGTCGCCGATGGATATAAAACAAACACACACAAGAAATACTCGTACGCCAGACATGAAGTTGGAGCAGACAAACACACATTCTCATGTTCATTTCATCGTTAGTAAATCCAAACGCGAGCGTGATCTGGCGTACGCAAAGTTTTTGTACGTACACAGCGTTGATACATGAGACCCCTGGACTTTATGATCATTTATGAGCGTCAAAAGTGGCTGATCTGTTTGGTAAAGTGTTTGACTGTGTGTCACTGCATCCCAAACCACTAAAAATAATACATAACGATTTAACTAAAGCAATGTCCACTGTGCTGAGCGAGAGCACTTCCCTTCTGTTAAACCGAACAGTCGCATCATCGATGATGTAAGCGTGCTCAGGTCTGGTAGATGAAATGCAATGTGAGTGCAGGCCGAGTGGGAGTGGGACAATCACGCTTTAGCACAGTTTAAAGCAAGTGTACCTAATGTGAGTGCGCCCTTAGACCAGTGTGAGCTTACACACACACACACACACACACACACACACACACACACACACACACACACACACACACACACACAGGCCCCATTTACACTAATAGGTTTTAGTTTTAAAGTTTAGCTGTGGTTCCTCCTTCCGTCCACACTACCCCGGAGTCGTCCAGCCCTGAAAACATGTCAGTGTGGATGGGGGAACAGAGGCATGGCTGCAGACATCCTCCTCTGTGATTGGGGCTTTTCCTCAATATTAAGTGCACACAGTTCAGTCCTGCATCCTCTCCTTCAGTTCAGACTTCACACTTTGATATGGAGAACACACTCCAGAGGACACGTCAGGTAAGTTTTCAAAGGGATCAGTGTACTGTATAAGCTCATTCACATCACTCTGCACCCTGTTAACAATAAAAGTCTGCACCAATGGTGTAGTGGTTAGTGTGTTGACACATGTACTCTGGTGCTCACGACGACCCGAGTTCGATTCCTGCCTCAAGGTCCTGTGCCGATCCTTCCCCTCTCTCTTCTCCCCACACTTTCCTGTCAAATACTCTCTACTATCCTGTCTAATTAAAGGTGAAACCCCCCCGAAAAAAATTATTTAAAAAATAATAAAATGAACACATGATATAAGGAACTGCCTATTTTGATTTTGATATTAACTTAACAGACACCAAGGGCTCATTTTAACAATCTAGGCCCAAAGTCTAAAGCTCATGGTGCAAAAACAATAAGGGTGTGTCAGAATCCACATTTGCTATTTTAAGGATGGATAAATCCGCTCTGTGCTGTGTCTGTGTTGCTGAATATCATATTTAACAATCAATAATGGCCATTATAAAAGTATAACGTACAATAAGTTTATACATTATAGGAAATAAAGACAAGCTATCAGTCAATGTGCAGAATCAGTCTACGCGGTTACACACATTAATATATGAACTGATCTCTGCACTCAGCCAAAACATGTTACCTGAGAACAATAATAGATTCAGAAGAGCCAAGAGTCGTCAGAAGAGTTCAAGATCACGTTTAACAGCTATAGTGAGATCAGATCCAGAGGTAGATCCATGATCAACTGTCTGACGTGTGCTGCTCTCACCTGGGGAGCTGTGCCTGGAGCCTCAGACGTGCACATAATGCAGCACATGCCAGAGAGTGTGTGGTCAGGTGATGTGTGTGTTCAGTGGTGTAGTGTGGACTGAGAACTGTTCAGAAACGCTGAGTGAAACACCAGTGTGGACGCGGCGCTGTTTTAAAACTAAAACACATCAGTGTAAACGAGGCCTCATTATCAGCATCTCTTCAGCTCACTCAAACATCTGCAGTGATTATATAGATGCGTTTACCACAGTGAGTATATTTCTTATAACAGAACTGTTAATATGGTATAATGTCATATAATGTTAACTGGAGTTCAAATATTGAGCTAAAAGTTAATAATAGCATGAACAGGGCATCTTTAATGAATATGTGAGCATGTTTTATGAGCAACAAACTCTTTAGAAAAGCCAAAATCATGTTGAACTCAAATCCAGTGATGAAGTGTAAATCCAGACACATTGTTCAATGCTCTCCGCATTAATAGCTTGAACTTTAAGCTACTGCATATTCAATCATATAAACAATGCATTTATAAACCGCTGAGAAATAACTCAAATATTCCTGCATTGTATAACAGCATGTATAATGAAATTATATTTTATTTTAGTCTATTATCATCATCATCAGTCTTACTTTTTAAAAATAAGCAATGTAGGGAACATTACTGCTTGAGTTTTGATTTAATATTGCTGTATAAGTATGAATTTTACTGTAGTTAGACAGAGTGAATGCTGGAGTAGTGTGAAATGATGCTCTCTCTCTCTCTCAGTGTGTGTGTGTGTGTGTGTGTGTGGCGAGCGCGGGCTGCTTTATCTCAGTAATAGGCATGTCTAATGCGATGAGCGCAGGGTTTTGTCCTCAGACTGGAGTCATGAGCGGCGGGTCAGAAGGTAAAGCTGTGTTTACACGCTCGTTTCCTAAAGCTCTGCTTCTGACCCGCCGCGCCGGCCCCTGGGGGCCACACACACACACACACACACACACATTTAACACAGAGCTGTGGTCCTCAATGAGCATCAGCTGGGGTCTGTAACTGAGACAGAGACAACACACACACACACACACACACACACACACACACACACACCTCCTGCTCTATCTAATGGCATGTGGAATCACATCCCACAAACAAACTGGTGAGCTGGTAAATTCACCTTTAATTCTCATATCTTGTGCTCACCAAAACAGTCAGACAGAACATCATAGCAACACCTTAACAACCAGGCAGAACACCTTAGCAACATAATAGGGCACATCAGCAACACCCGAGCAACCAAACAGAACACCTTAGCAACATGGTAGGACACACTAGCAACACCCTAGCAACCAAACAGAACACCTTAGCAACATAATAGGACACAGCAGCAACACCCTAGCAACCAAACAGAAAACCTTAGCAACATGGTAGGACACACTAGCAACACCCTAGCAACCAAACAGAACACCTTAGCAACATGGTAGGACACACTAGCAACACCCTAGCAACCAAACAGAATACCTTAGCAACATGATAGGACACATCAGCAACACCCTAGCAACCAAACAGAACACCTTAGCAGCATGGTAGTACACACTAGCAACACCCCAGCAACCAAACAGAACACCTTAGCAACATGGTAGGACACACTAGCAACACCCTAGCAACCAAACAGAACATCTTAATAGTAAAAAACGCTGTAGTAACACAACAGAACAAACTAGCAACACTATAGCAACCAAACAGAACACCTTAGCAACATGATAGGACACATCAGCAACAACCTAGCAACCAGACAGAACACTTCAATAGTAAAAAATGCTGTAGTAACACAACAGAACAAACCAGCATCACCATAGCAACCAAACAGAACACTTTATCAACACAACAGAACACACCAGCGACACCCTAGCTACCAGACATAACACCTTAGTAACATGATAGGACACACCAGCAACATCCTAGCAACCAAACAGAACACATTAACAACATCATAGAACACACCAGCAACACCCTAGCAACCAAACAGAACCCCTTAGCAACATAATAGGACACACCAGCAACATCCTAGCAACCAAACAGAACCCCTTAGCAACATAATAGGACACATCAGCAACACCCTAGCAACCAAACAGAATACCTTAGCAACATGATAGGACACCCCAGCAACACCCTAGCAACCAAACAGAACACCTTAGCAACATGATAGGACACACCTGCAACACCCTAGCAACCAAACAGGACACACCTTAACAGTAAAAAAAAAATGCAATAGCAACACAACAGAACACACCAGCAACACCATAGCAACCAGACTGAACACCTTAGCAACATGACAGAAATCACCAACGACACCCTAGCAACCAGACAGAACATCTTAGGAACATGCAAGAACACACTAGCAACACCCTAGCAACCAGACAGAACACCTTAGCAACATGACAGAACACACCAGCAACACCCTAGCAACCAGACAGAACACCTTGGCGACGTGACAGAACACACCAAGAACACCCTAGCAACCAGACTAAACACATTAGCAAAACCATAGCACACAAATGAAAAACACAAGCAACAGCCTAGCAGCCAGACAGAGCACACCATAGCAACAACCTAGCAACAAAACAGAATACCTTAGCAACATAAAAGCAACCTGCAGAACACACTAGCAACACCCTAGCAACCAGACAAAGCACCTGAGGAAGTGAAAATGCAGAATAGTCTGGGCACATCAGAACTCCTGCAGCGCCCCAAAGACACGTCAATAGAAGAGCAGTAACCCTGTGTGTGTGTGTGTGTGTGTGTGTGTGTGTGTGTGAAGCAGCTCTCAGCAGTGCTGTGGAAACACCAGTCAAGCTCACAAAGCACTAATGCAGCCTTTGTGTGTGTGTGGAGCAGAAACCAGGGAGATCTGCTGTGGATATTCTGGAGAATGTGCTCACAATGGACCACCAGAGGCCTCGCCAATGACCCCTGACCTGCAGAGATGACCACACACACAACACTCTCTCTCTCTCTGTCTGTCTGTGTGTGTGTGTGTGAGAGAGAGAGTGTATGTGAGTGAGAGAGTGTGAATGTATGTGAGTCTGAGTGAGTTTGTGTGCGTGTGTGTTTATGTGATGTATGCATGTCTCTGTGCATGAGTGTGTGTGGGAGAGAGAGTATAGTGAGTGTGTGTGTAAGAGTGAGTGAGAGAGAGAGAGAGTGTGAGTGTGTGTGTGCATGTGATGTATGTGTGTGTTTGTGATGTGTGTGTGTGTAACATGCATATTTGAGAGTGTAATGTGATGCATGCATGTGTGTGTGTGTGCTTGTGTGTTATGCATATTTATGTGTGTATGAGAGTGTGTGATGTGCGTGCGTGCGTACGAGAGAGAGAGAGACTGTATAAGATGTATGCAATTGTGTGAGTGTATGTGAAGTATGCATGTGTGTGTGTGTGTGTGTGTGTATATGAAATATATGCGTGTATAAGTGCATGTGATGCATGTGTGTGTTATGCATACATGTGTGTATGAGTGCATGTGATACATGTGTGTGTGTGTGTGTGAGAGAGAGTATGTGATATATACATGTGTGTGTGTGTGTGTGTGTGTGTGTGTGTGTGTGTGTGTGTGTGTGTGTTTGTAATGTATGCATGTGTGTTTATGAGTGCATGTGTGTGAGGATGTGATGTAAGCACGTGTGTGTAAAAATGCATGTGATGTATGTGTATGAAATGTTACGTGTGAGTATGTGATGCATGCGCGCGCCTGTGTGTGTTCTGCATGCATGTGTGTGAGTGTATGTGATGTATGCTTGTGTGTGTGTGTGTAATATATGTGTGTATGAGAGTGTAAATGATATATGAATATGTGTGTGTGTGTGTGTGTGTGTCTGCGTGGTTTTATGTGATTTGTGTGTGTGTGTGTGTGTGTGTATGTAATATATGAGTGTATGAAAGTGTAAATGATATATGAATGTGTGTGTGTGTGTCTGGTTGTATGTGATTTGTGTGTGTGTGTGTGTGTGCGAGAGTGCAAGTGATGTATGCTTGTGTGTATGTGTGAATGTGTGTGTGAGTGCAAGTGATGTATTCATACGCGAGTCAGAGACTGTGGTGTGTGTGTGTATAGTATGCATGTGTGTTTGTAAGTTCATGTGATGCATTTGTGTGTATGTGTGCACGTGATGTAATTTATACGTGTGTGTGTGTGTGTGTGTGTGTGTGTGTGTGTGTATGTGACGTATGCATATAACGTATGGATATGTGTGCATGAGAGAGTGTATGAGAGAAAAGAGAGTGTATGAGTATGTATGTAATGTATACGTGTGACAGAGAGAGAGTGGTGTGTGTGTGTGTGTGTGTGTGTGTGTGTGAGAGAGAGAGAGAGAGAGAGAGAGATAGAGAGAAAGTAAGAGTATAGTGTGTGAGATGGATAGAGAGACATGGATAGAGAATGTGTGTGTGTGTGTGTGTGTGTGTGTGTGGGGTGTGAAGGGGCCTGGCTGACTGATTAACCTTTGACCTCTGGGCCTCCCAGGGTGAGAAGGCAGCGAACAAAGTCAATGCTGATCGACACTAATACCTCCATTCAGCACTAACACACATCAGCAACACACACACACACACACACACCACAAATCACCCCCCCCCCCCCACATTCAGAAACATCCTTAAAGTTTAAACCACAGACAGAGCCCATCATATCAAACATATGACTGTAATACAGATCTAATCGACTCTCGTGACTCCAGAACGCCTGTGCAGAGAATCTACACACTCATATAGAGTTATTTCTTTATATTGTTTACTATTTCTGACATATCTGACTCTATATTTTAGGATATAACAGTTTTATCCATGTTTATGAGGCTTTTATTAATAATTTTATCAATATTTTTGTGAAATTCTTAGCAAACTTACACAGAAGTCAGACTACATTTCATTTATGATGCAAAATAAATCCTCATTAATAAATCATAAGCAGATCTGTGTTAACTTTGGTCAAATTCTGAATAAACGCATGAGAAGGATGAAAAGAAGCACTGCATTTATGGGTCTAATAATCAAATAAATAATCTATAATGTACAGCGGCACGGTGGCTCAGTGGTCAGCACTGTCGCCTCACAGCAAGAAAGTCACTGGTTTGAGTCTCGGCTGGGTCAGTGTGTGTTTCTGTGTGGAGTTTGCATGTTCTCCCCGTGTGGGTTTCCTCCGGGTGCTCCGGTTTCCCCACACATGCGCTATAGGGGAATTGATCAACTAAACTGGCCGTAGTGTATGAGTGTATGAGTGTGTGTGTGTGAATGAGTGTGTATGGGTGCTTCCCAGTACTGGGATCCAGCTAGAAGGGCATCCACAGTGTAAAACATGCTTGAATAGTTGGCGGTTCATTCTGCTGTGATAAATAAAGGGACTAAGATGAAGGAAAGTAAATGAATAATAAAATCTAAACATTATACGCAAGTTTGATCATATTTTTCATAGCGTTTACTACAAAATGACTTCTTAGATGTAAAAGTGTATAAAACGAATAATTAAAATGATCAATATTAATAAATAAATGATATTTTAGGCCATCATTAGACTGTAGTGAACTGAGTGTATTCTCTGATGTAGATGTGCTGAAAAACAAAAGCTGGAACATCTTGTTCTGCACTTGTGTGTTAAAAACATTCCACTTATTGACACATTTAGTTTTACCACTCTCTCTCTCACACACACACACACACACACACACACACTCTTTCAGCCTGTTGTTCTGGGAAAAGCCGAAAGGGAAACATTTAGCCGGGACTCTCTTTGAGCGCTCTGACAGTTGACTGATGACCATCCATAAAGTGACAAAGAATAGTTGTGTGGCGTCCAGAGCGGCCGGCGCTTCCCCCTGGGAAACTAATTGCCCTGAATTGTTAACGGCAACATTATTTTTCTGCCAATCACGGCGTCTGAATGGGCCAGAAATGAGCATGAAACAAGCCTTTTGACCGAACAGAAAAGTTAAATGTCTCCAATGTTGATCAAATTAACTTCAGCCGCTTGACAATGGACTATATTTGTGTGAAAATAAAGGGCGAGCACAAAGGGCCTCTTTTAGGCCAGATTTCACAGTTGTGATGTAAAACGGCGCCGGCCTGAACCTGAGCACATCTCATGAAAGGAAGAGCAAATGGGAACATATCAGCGCACACAAAAGACACAGGAACTGATCCGTGCGGCGCTCGGAGACGACCAGCCAGCCGTGAGGAATCAAACACGCTCAATTATACCACATGTAGATGTGCGGATGATGCATGGACAGAAATATGCATACAAGCAAGCATGTAAACATGAACATACTGTAAACATGACTTTAAGTGTGCACATAAACATTAATAAACATGCATTTAAAAAACGAATATAAGCATGCACGTAAACATGAAAACAAGCATGCATACACATAACTAATAGCATCACGTAAACATGAAAACAAGCATGCACAAAACTTTGAACAGAAGCATGCATAAATATGAGTATATAAGCATGCAATTAAACATGAATATGAGCATGCACATGTTTATAAGCATGCATATAATCCTGAATAAAAACATGACTATAAGCACGCATGTAAATATGAAAACAAACATGCACAAACATGACTATAAGCATGGATATGAACATGGATAAGCATGCTAACGTGAAAATAAGCATGTAAAACATTACTATAAGCACGCAAATATGAATATAAGCGTGCATATAAACATGAGTATAAGCATGCATGCAAATATGAAAAAAGAATGCATAAAAACAGAACTAACTGCATAGAAACAGGAAAATAAAGATGCATATAACCATGAATAGAAGCATGCACACGAGCATTAAGAGGACCATGCATCTAAACAGGACTCTAAGCATGCATGCAAACATGAAAATAAGCATGCAAAACCTTACTATATGCATGCACTTTAAAATAAATAAGCATGCACATTAACATGAGTATAAGCATGCATACAAACATAAAGATAATCATTATAAGCATGAACTTAAACAAAAAAGCATGCATATACAATACACATGATTATAAGCTTGTAAATAAATCTCAATAAATACATGATTAAGCATGCATGTAAATATGAAACCAGCATGATTATAAGCATGGAAATAAACATTAGCATGCATGCAAACATGAAAATAAGCATGCAAAACATTACTATGAGCATGCACTTAAAAATAAATAGAAGCATGCACATTAACATGAATATAAGCATGACTATAAACATGCATGCAAATATGAAAAAAGCAAAAATAAACATAACTATAAGCATGCACAGAGACATGAATATAATCAATATAAGCATCCACTTAAAGAAATATTATAAGCATGCATATAATTATGAATAAAATCATGACTATAAGCATGCATATAAACATTAAAATAACCATGCACATAAGCATGATTATAAGCATGCAAAAATATGACTCTAAACATGCACATAAACATAACTCTGAGCATGCATATATTTAGACATTCGTATAAAGAGTGATCCTGAAGCAGTAGCTGCAGTATGAGGGCAGATCTGTGTGTGTGTCAGTGCTGTTACAGCGTTCCGCACAATGGCCTGAGAGTGGGTTCCCAACAGCGCTGAATGGCCACACTGTTGGAGGTACGGGCTCATTCAGCACATTGTCCTCCTCCAGCACAACAGGAGAATAGACTTTACTGGTGGCTGCCAAAAGGTTAGTGGCGGCACTCAAAAGAGACGCTTTGGGGGAAGGTGTTGTGCGTGTCCTTTCCCACTCTAGGGGACGTTCCTCACACCGGCGGTCCGGATCTGAACCCCACACACACACACATACACACCGATGCAAGTGCTGGTGTCTTGCTTACAGAACATGCATTAAAAGAAAACAGACAATCTGGTCTGTACTACATCATCTGATCAGAGGAAAACTTCCCCTGTATGTGGATGTGTATTAAATATACAGTTGAAGTCAGAATTATTAGCCCCCCTGTTTATTTTTTCCCCAGTTTCTGTTTATCAGAGAGAATATTTGTTCAGCACATTTCTAATCATAATAGTGTTTAATAACTCATCTCTAATAACTGATTTATTTTCTCTTTGTCATGATGACAGTAAATAATATTAGACTAGATATTCTTCAAGACACTTCTATACAGCTTAAAGAGACATTTAAAGGCTTAACTAGGGTAATTAGGGTAAAGTTAGGGTAATTAGGCAAGTTATTGTATAATGATGGTTTGTTCTGGAGACTATTGAATAAAAATATAGCTTAAAGCAGCTAATAATATTGACCATAAAAAAACATTAAAAACTACTTTAATTCTAGCCGAAATAAAACAAATAAGACTTAAGAAGAAACAATATTATCAGACATACTGTGAACATTTCCTTGCTCTGTTAAACAGCATTTGGGAAATATTTAAACAAGAAAAGAAAAATTAAACGAGGGGCGAATAATTCTGACTTCAACTGTGTATATATTTATATAATTATATGTAAGTGTGTGTGCATTTCATACTTAGTTATTTTTTTCAGTGACCACGAGACATTTTCCCCACTTTTTTCCAGAATTATTTTCTAAATTATTTGCATTTCTGAATTCTTTTATGCTTTTTTCCTGAAACGTCTCCTTTTTCAATTTGAATATATATGCATTTAATCAGGATTTAATTTAATCAAATCTTTACCTCCAAGTGACTCTTTACTAATGTTTTCCATAGGTTTCTTATTGCCTTTTAAGGCAAGACAAGGCAGGTTTATTTTTATAGCACACTTCATACACGATGGTATTTCAAAGTGCTTTACATAAACAAGAATAAAAGAAACAAGAAAATTAATGATTAAAAGAATTAAAAGTGATTAAAAACAGTAAATGAGAATGTGTTAAACAGGTTATAAAAGAGTGAAGAACAGAAAGACACTATAGTGTGATGTGTGTGTCGCAGCACAGTGCTCATTCAGTAGCAGCACAGCTACACAGATGTGTGTTCAGTCTTGATGTGAATGTGCCTAATGTTGGAGCACATCTGATCATTTCTGGAAGCTGATTCCAGCAGCAGGGGGCGCTGTTAGTAGCTGATTCCCCCTGATCTGACTGAACTCTTGGAGTTTCTAGTTGATCTGATCCTAAAGATCTGAGTGATCTGTTAGTTTGTATTCAGTCAGCATATCTGTAATGTATTGAGCTCCTAGGCCATTCAGTGATTTATAGAGCAGTAATAATACTGTAAACTCTATTCTGAATGTAACTGAGAGCCAGTGTAGAGACCTGAGGACAGCTGTGATGTGCTCTGATTCTCTGGTTCTGCTCAGAATCCTGGCTGCAGAGTTCTGGATGAGCTGTAACTGTCTGACTGTGTTTATGCAAATTAGCCTGTTCTGTGTTATTAAAGTGACCCAGAGTAACTTATTCCTCCTTTTATTGCATGTGGTGTTGTTCATGAAAAATGCAGTGTAGTTTTTATTCCCAAATTCAGTTTTTACCTTTGGATTTTTATGGATTTACATTACTGTAAGACCACAGAACATGTGCAGAACCAGACGCAGCTCAGAAACTGGTCATCACATCAGCTTCAGCTCCTTTCACGACACTTAAAACATTTCCAAAATTACATGTTTTGCTCATTGAGTTACTCTATGGGTTTTTAAGTGACTAAAAATAACTTGTCACACTTTTTTCCCAGATTTATTTTCAAAATAATTTACAAATTCCTTTTTTATTTGAGTTTATCTGCATTTAATCTGAAATGTATTGTTTATAATTAATGTGACTGCTTTCACTTTTACACATTTATTTTCAAAACTCCATGTTGAGCCAAATCCTGCATGTTTTTGTCATTTAAATGCAACTCCAAGTCACTTTGACTACACTTTTTTCATTCATTCATTCATTCTCCTTCAGCTTAGTTCCTTTATTCATCAGGGGTCGCCACAGCGGAATGAACCGCCAACTGTCCCAGCATATGCCCTTCCAGCTGCAACCCAGTACTGGGAAATACCAGTCTACTCATTCACACGCACACACACATGCACACACACACACTTCATCAATTCTCCTATAGCGCACGTGTTTGGACTCCACACAGAAACACCAACTGACCCAGCCAGGGCTCGAACCAGCGACCTTCTTGCTGTGAGGCCACAGTGCGACACCACTGAGCCACCGTGCCGCTCTCCTTTTTTTCCCCAGATTCCATTTTAATCTTTGTTTAGTTTTTTTTTGTGACACCAAATCCCTTTCCCCAAAACTCTAACTTATTTTTTCATTTCTCTTTTCCATTTGCATGCATCAGATTTGTAAAACACTCCAGATCCCCGCTCTCTAGACACTTATTTGTCTATTTATTTATTTATTTTTTATTATACTTTTTAATTATTTCTTATATTGGTTAAATTAATCCTGAAACGTGCACAATTTAACACACAGTGCTCAGCATATACGAGTTCACTAATCTCTCTTTTAAATTCATAGGTTTAATAGGAAGCTCTGCAATATTATATTAGTGCACATATATTAGATTAGTCAGTACTGAAGCCAAATCTGGAGCTGATCTGACAAAATAACTTACAATAACGCTAAAACACTAGCACAGACACATTTATATGTTAGAGAGAAATATTAAATGCAAATCTTAAAAGAGGAAAAATCAAGAGAAGCAAAACTAAATGAAAAAATTTTATAGGTTGTAATTTATTTTTTGCAATATTCAGCTTGAATTGAATTGTATTATCTTACAGTTTCTTAATATGTTTGGGAACTAAACTCTGATTTTAATAAATAAATCTGTTTAATAAATCTGTTTTGATTAAATGCACCAAAATACACCGACTATACTCACTGAGAAATGGAGAAACTCTGGGCTGTACTCCATTATGCTGAGCACTGTTTCTGTAAAGACCGTATCAATGTGGTCCTGTCATTGGCCCATCAACATTTCCTGCTTGTTGTCAAACTATTTCCTAACTGTAACAAGAGGAAATGCAATGATAACCGTGTGTTAAAACTGCTGCCACAGGATTATTTATCAATCTTTGATCTTTTTTGGATTCTCAGAAGCTCTGGAAATTAAACATGTAAAACAGGAAGTACGTTAGGACCGTTGTTTATGTTTACATCCCTCAAAATGGTCTATACTTATTCGAATACACTCTGATTTTAATTCAGTCTTTTTTAGCTGCCATCAGAACTGTCTGCTAGTCTCCTTCACACTGCGCTTTTACAGTGGTTTACATACTTCTGAGCGTTTCCAGGATCACAGTGAACACACACACACACACACCTCTGACACTGCAGATCCAGTGAACACACAGATAAACTCCTCAATCTGAGCAACAGGAGATGCTTTTACACTTCATTATGGCTGTAAATCAGGGGAAATGATGGAGTAATAAACTGTGTTTCTGCAGCATGTCAACATGTGAGAGAGAGTGTGTGTGTGTGTGTGTGTGTAGCATCATGAATTTACTCACAGTGGATGTGTTTCACTGCAGGCTTGGCTTTCAGGAGATTGTCCAACACACACACACACACACTCACAAAAACACAGACCCACACATTCACATACAGTACATACGTACACACAGTGACTGATCTCTCTCACACTCCATCTCAGTCACTCACACACTCTCTCTCACACACACACATTCTCTCACTCTCTCACCTGTCGAGTGTGTATGCGAGTGCTTTCTGCCGTGAGCTGGAGTAAACAGATGGGCTTTTCTCCCAGGCCACCAGGTTTGAGGCGTCGTGGAACAGGTGGATGTTTAGCAGGTCAAAGGCACTGACACACACACACACACACACACACACACACGTTAATCTTAATTACTTTTTCTCATAAAGTTTAAACAAATATTTATGAAGTTAAGCTTCTCAGGAGGGTGAATGATGAGTTTAATAAGTGTTCAGACTTCATTTTGAGGAGGTCAAGGACCTGAAGGAGAACAGGGGCAAGACTCACCAGTCAGCCAAAGCCCATCGGGTCCTGATGAAGCCTTTTCTGGACCATTTACACTGCAGGAGGAGGAAGACATCAGTACAGAGACACTAACACACATCACTGCAGATGAACATATATATATATTCAATAATATTAAAATAATAGAACAAATTAGAATACATTAATAAAAATAATCAAAACAAATAGAATAAAAACATTTAAAATTATATTTAAAAGAAATGTATATATATTATATTATATAGACACATATAATGTGTAGTACTGTGTGTGTGTCTGAAGTCAGAACGTGGTTAACTAAAAAAACATCCAATTCATAATTAATGCATTTATTTACATATTTATTTATTAAGATTATAAAGTATAATACATTAATGAAAATAATTCAAATGTAAACAATATGAATATTTAAATCAATGAAAAATATACTGTATAGAATTATATTATGAGTTGTACTGTTTATGTCTGAAGTCTGAACAAAAAGTTATTTAATAATATAATAAAGTGTAATAAATTAATAAAAATAATTCTAGAATATATTTTGATTTTAAATTTAATAATAAATTAAATAATTAATAATATTTAAAATGTGTATAAAGCAATAACAGAAAGTTACAATTAAAAAATAAGATCAAATTCATAATATAAATAAATACAATAATAATAAAATATAAATAATAAATTATAATATGTTAATAAAATAATTAACAATCAATTCATACATTTTTTAATATTCATTTTACTTCAGCTCCCTTTATTCCTCAGGGGTCACCACAACAGAATGAACCACCAACTATTCCAGCATATGTTTAAAGGCTGTTTTATACTTCCATGTCAAGTGCACGTGTATAGTTCGGCGCAGCCTTCACACGCTCGCATAGCCCTGGCTGTAGCAGATGCTGACGCGCTCCTTTTTAAAAATGTACCTACATGTCGCAACAATGCGTAGCGCAAGCTCTGTGATTGGTCGGCTTGGTAACGCAGACGAGTGTGGGCAAGGGTGAGAGCTGTGCAAACCCGTTGGAGCGAGTGTTTACGAGTGTCAAGTCGCCTGAAGGAGCTCCAGATACTTTGTGTTTAGCTTATGATTAATGTTAATTTACATCTGCCAGCTTCCGCCTCTGAATGAGCGAGTTTGAGCTACTCGTACATGAAGTTATCGTTCAGAAAAACAAAACACCAGCGAAGAAACTCGACACAGAGGAACATAAACACCTGCTGCCAGCTAGTGTTTCAGGAGAGTTACTGCAGAGCAACACAAACAGCAGCAGACATATAAATGCACTTCCAGTTGCAGTATAAACCAGCTTTTCTCTTCCAGCTGCAACTCAGTACTGGAAAACACCCATGCAGACTCATTTACACACTACGGCCAATTTAGTTCATCAATTCACCAATAGCGCCTGTGTTTGGGCTGTGGGGGAAACCGGAGGAAACCCACGCCAACACGGGGAGAACATGCAAAGCCACACAGAAACACAAACTGACCCAGCCGGGACTCAAACCAGCGACCTTCTTACTGTGAGGTGACAATGCTAACCACTGAGTCACCATGCCACCTTTTTAAATAATTAAACGATAAAATATATTATGAAATCCACAATGTGTTGTATTGTTTTATTTAAGACCTAATCCTGCAGAAATGATTCAGCGTGTACCTTCAGAAATCAAGAGAGATCAGATTTTATTTTCTGGAGTGAGTGAGTTCAGTGCAGCTGTGATCGCCCAATCAGAAGGCTGATCTGCCTCACATGACTCTCCTGCTTATTAAATGAGAGACTAATTAAGGCTCTCTCTAATGGAGAGTGAACTGCAGCGATGAGTAAACTAATTACCGGTCGGGTCACATAATTACACACTGACTCGTTTTATTGAAAAACTCAGATGCAAATGAAAGGCCTGAGCGCAATTTGATTGCTCCTCGCATCTTTCGGCATTCGGCATTAGGACAAGATTAACTGTATCAAATTCAATTACATTTACATACTCAAATTAATCCACAGGCTGAGCGTATGATGTCAATAACAGCCATTTTCTCATATGGCAGAGAGCAGAGTGCAATACAAACACACACACACACAGTAAATCTGAAGAGAATCTTCTTTTAAATACAGACAAAAAAAAACACCAGAAAAAAAACATATATGACTTTAAACGGGGAGACAAAACCTAAAAAATAAACTACTTATAAAATGTAAATAAAACTCTATTCTAATATTTAATGATAATCGCAGCATTTAAATCAACTAAAACTAGAACTATTTCTTTTAATGTGAACAGAATTCACAATATTTGCAGCAGGATGACAGTAATGCAATAAAATGCAATGAAATAAAATAAAATATGAAATGCAATGCAATTAAACATGTAATGCAGTATTATAAAATTCAATAAATTTAATTGAAAACATTTATTAATAATTTGCAATGCAATACAAAGCAATTAAATGTGTATTGGTAAAGATAAAACATGCAATAAATTTAAATAAAATATGCAATCAAAATAAAACATGCAATGCAACAAAATAAAATGTAATTAAATAAAACACAAAATATGCAATAAACTATTCTTAATAATAAATAAAATATGCAATGCAATTAAAAAATGCAATGCAATTAAATACGAACGCAATAAAATAAAGCATGTAATGCAATAAATTAAAATGTAATGATTAAAAAATGTAATAAAATTATATTTATAATAAATCAAATTTGCAATGCAATTAAAAAATTTAAAATACAAATATATGAAATGCAATTAAAAAATTAAAATGATAAAAAAATGCAATGCAATTAAATATGCAAACAAAATAAAATGCAATAATAAAAAAATGCAATAAAATAAATAAAATATGCAATGCTATAAAAAAATCCAATGCAAATGAATGTGCATTGCAATAAAATAAAGCATGCAATGCAATAATTGACAAAGAAATAAAATACGCAATAAAATAAAATATACCATGCAATACAATGCTATAAAATGGAATAAAATATGAAATGCAATGAAACGTATTAAAAGCAAATTAAACTAAATCTACAGTTAGTGGACACAGCACTACAATGACATAAAATGAGAAAAAAACAAATGTAGATTAAATCCTGGAGTGAAATGCATGGTGTGCTGCGATAGACATGTGTGGGTCAGTGTAAAGGTCAGGGCGAGCGGCGGTGCAGAGGCAGTGATGAACGGACGTCAGCTCTGCTTCACTGTGAGCAGCGGCCTGTGCAGAGCAGAGCGGCCTGTGCATGAAGAGACCAGCATCTGAACAGCATATAATCTCATCTCTGGCGTCCAGAAGACGATTCACCCTCTATCAAAAGTCAGAGCTGTCATGGGCCACTGCGCTGCACAGGATTGGCTGATCCTCATCCGCTGCTGACCTTTCACCATCCCATAAATAACAGCACAGCTGCTACACTCGATCACGTGAAGAGCACAACACTGACGGAGCAATAACTAATAAACACCAGCAGTGATGGATGAAGAGAAGATCTGAAAACCTCATCTGTCTCTGCTCCATCAGACTGAGGAAGACAACACACACATGCACACCGCAGCTGCGTTCACATTGGACTAAAAAAATAGATCAAAAAACCTGAACCGACTCAATATGAACAACTCCATTAATCAGACAGAGAGTTCATAAAAATAAACTCAGACTGATAAAGAACCACAGCTACATTCACACTGGAACAACCGAATCAGCATCGAAAACAGATCAAACTCTGAACTGAATCGGGACTGTAAACAGATCAAATGTTGAGCTGATTCATATAAACTATATCATTGAACAGATTAAATCCTGAACTGAATTAGGACTGAAAACAGAATGAAACCTGAACTGAATCAGGACTGAAAACAGATTAAAACCTGAACTGAATCAGGACTGAAAACAGAATGAAACCTGAAGTAAATCAGGACTGAAAACAGAATGAAACCTGAACTGAATCAGGACTGAAAACAGATTAAAACCTGAACTGAATCAGGACTGAAAACAGAATGAAACCTGAAGTAAATCAGGACTGAAAACAGAATGAAACCTGAACTGAATCAGGACTAAAACAGATTAAAATCTGAAGTGAATCAGGACTAAAAACAGAATGAAACCTGAAGTAAATCAGGACTGAAAACAGAATGAAACCTGAACTGAATCAGGACTAAAACAGATTAAAATCTGAAGTGAATCAGGACTAAAAACAGAATGAAACCTGAAGTAAATCAGGACTGAAAACAGAATGAAACCTGAACTGAATCAGGACTGAAAACAGATTAAAATCTGAAGTGAATCAGGACTAAAAACAGAATGAAACCTGAAGTAAATCAGGACTGAAAACAGAATGAAACCTGAACTGAATCAGGACTAAAAACAGAATGAAACCTGAACTGAATCAGGACTGAAAACAGATTAAAACCTGAACTGAATCAGGACTGAAAACAGAATGAAACCTGAAGTAAATCAGGACTGAAAACAGAATGAAACCTGAACTGAATCAGGACTAAAAACAGATTAAAATCTGAAGTGAATCAGGACTAAAAACAGAATGAAACCTGAAGTAAATCAGGACTGAAAACAGAATGAAACCTGAACTGAATCAGGACTAAAAACAGAATGAAACCTGAACTGAATCAGGACTGAAAACAGATTAAAACCTGAACTGAATCAGGACTGAAAACAGAATGAAACCTGAAGTAAATCAGGACTGAAAACAGAATGAAACCTGAACTGAATCAGGACTAAAAACAGATTAAAATCTGAAGTGAATCAGGACTAAAAACAGAATGAAACCTGAAGTAAATCAGGACTAAAAACAGAATGAAACCTGAACTGAATCAGGACTGAAAACAGATTAAAACCTGAACTGAATCAGGACTGAAAACAGAATGAAACCTGAAGTAAATCAGGACTGAAAACAGAATGAAACCTGAACTGAATCAGGACTAAAAACAGATTAAAATCTGAAGTGAATCAGGACTAAAAACAGAATGAAACCTGAAGTAAATCAGGACTGAAAACAGAATGAAACCTGAACTGAATCAGGACTAAAAACAGAATGAAACCTGAACTGAATCAGGACTGAAAACAGATTAAAACCTGAACTGAATCAGGACTGAAAACAGAATGAAACCTGAAGTAAATCAGGACTGAAAACAGAATGAAACCTGAACTGAATCAGGACTAAAAACAGATTAAAATCTGAAGTGAATCAGGACTAAAAACAGAATGAAACCTGAAGTAAATCAGGACTGAAAACAGAATGAAACCTGAACTGAATCAGGACTAAAAACAGAATGAAACCTGAACTGAATCAGGACTGAAAACAGATTAAAACCTGAACTGAATCAGGACTGAAAACAGAATGAAACCTGATCTGAATCAGGACCGAAAACAGATTAAAACCTGATCTGAATCAGGACTGAAAACAGATTAAAACCTGATCTAAATCAGGACTGAAAACATATTAAAACCTGATCTAAATCAGGACTGAAAACAGAATGAAGCCTGAACTGAATCAGGACTGAAAGCAGAATGAAGCCTGAACTGAATCAGGACTGAAAGCAGATTAAAACCTGATCTGAATCAGGACTGAAAACAGATTAAAACCTGATCTGAATCAGGACTGAAAACAGATTAAAACCTGATCTAAATCAGGACTGAAAACAGATTAAAACCTGATCTGAATCAGGACTGAAAACAGAATGAAGCCTGAACTGAATCAGGACTGAAAACAGATTAAAACCTGATCTGAATCAGGACTGAAAGCAGATTAAAACCTGAACTTAATCAGGACTGAAAACAGATTAAAACCTGATCTGAATCAGGACTGAAAACAGATTAAAACCTGATCGGAATCAGGACTGAAAACAGATTAAAACCTGAACTGAATCACGACTGAAAACAGACTAAAACCTGATCTGAATCAGGACTGAAAACAGACTAAAACCTGATCTGAATCAGGACTGAAAACAGACTAAAACCTGATCTGAATCAGGACTGAAAACAGACTAAAACCTGATCTAAATCAGGACTGAAAACAGACTAAAACCTGATCTGAATCAGGACTGAAAACAGACTAAAACCTGATCTGAATCAGGACTGAAAACAGATTAAAACCTGATCTGAATCAGGACTGAAAACAGACTAAAACCTGATCTGAATGAGGACTGAAAACAGATTAAAACCTGATCTGAATCAGGACTGAAAACAGACTAAAACCTGATCTGAATCAGGACTGAAAACAGACTAAAACCTGATCTGAATCAGGACTGAAAACAGACTAAAACCTGATCTGAATCAGGACTGAAAACAGACTAAAACCTGATCTGAATCAGGACTGAAAACAGACTAAAACCTGATCTGAATCAGGACTGAAAACAGACTAAAACCTGATCTGAATGAGGACTGAAAACAGATTAAAACCTGATCTGAATCAGGACTGAAAACAGATTAAAACCTGATCTGAATCAGGACTGAAAACAGACTAAAACCTGATCTGAATCAGGACTGAAAACAGACTAAAACCTGATCTGAATCAGGACTGAAAACAGATTAAAACCTGATCTGAATCAGGACTGAAAACAGACTAAAACCTGATCTGAATCAGGACTGAAAACAGACTAAAACCTGATCTGAATGAGGACTGAAAACAGACTAAAACCTGATCTGAATGAGGACTGAAAACAGATTAAAACCTGAACTGAATCAGGACTGAAAACAGATTAAAACCTGATCTGAATCAGGACTGAAAACAGATTAAAACCTGATCTGAATCAGGACTGAAAACAGACTAAAACATGATCTGAATCAGGACTGAAAACAGACTAAAACCTGATCTGAATCAGGACTGAAAACAGACTAAAACCTGATCTGAATCAGGACTGAAAACAGACTAAAACCTGATCTGAATGAGGACTGAAAACAGATTAAAACCTGAACTGAATCAGGACTGAAAACAGATCAAAACCTGATCTGAATCAGGACTGAAAACAGATTAAAACCTGATCTGAATCAGGACTGAAAACAGACTAAAACCTGATCTGAATCAGGACTGAAAACAGACTAAAACCTGATCTGAATCAGGACTGAAAACAGACTAAAACCTGATCTGAATGAGGACTGAAAACAGATTAAAACCTGATCTGAATCAGGACTGAAAACAGATTAAAACCTGATCTGAATCAGGACTGAAAACAGATTAAAACCTACAACAAATGTTGGCACATATGATTTGAGAGGTTATCCAAAAATAAACGTGGACTAAGACAATTATAGTAAAAAAGTAAAATAATAAATAAATCACACTCCACAGCTGCATACACACTAGAACAACAGAATCAGGACTGAAAACAGATCAAATGCTGAACATTACTCATATGAACAGCTCCATCAGTCAGACAGAATCCATCTAAAAATAAGCTCAGAGTAGAAAAGCATCTGTGTTTGGCAGTGCAGTGTGACGCGGTCTGAAGGTCTGTGTGGATAAATAAAGCATCTGATTAAACAGCAGGATGAATAGACTGACAGAATCCATCAGCTCGACCTCTCTGTTGTTCAGTCCGCTTCTCTAGTATTCAGCTCTTCAATTAATATCGGACCAGCACTTAAAGCCATAACTCACAGCCAGCAGAGCGGGGTCAGTTCACACTACCAGTTCAGATCAGTCCACAACCCTACACACACACACGCACACATGCAGCAGCTCTGACTTCTGCAGAGCTGTCAATCAAACCAGCAGAGGCATATGATGTCATCAAGAGCACTGACAGCTGATTGATGGAGCCATTCCGGAAACTCCGCCTTTATATGGTCATTAAATGTGATTGGTCCATCCAGAGAGACGCTCAAAACTCAGCATCTTCATGATAAGCTTGAATTACAATTGATATATCATTTAATTAATCGTGCTGATTTGCTAACAAAAAATAAATAAAATAAATAAATAAAAATATGATAATTTGATGATGCAGTCACATGACACATTTGAGTTTTGATAACAAAAACACTGTTTATAATAAAACTCATTATATTATATCTTTTTTTATAGAAAATGGGATTAAAATGAGGCAGGTACATTCATTGCGAATTAAATAAAAACTGCATAAATCAATGTGTTTTTATAGTGAATGCACTGTCTGTCATTCAGTTTGTTCTGCTGTAAAACTAATAAAATATTAAATTAAAGTATAGAATTTTTACAGTACAAGATGAATAAAGTAAACCCAATTAATGTCGATGTCAATTTGATTGATATAGCACTATTTAACACAACCAGAGGTTGACCAATGTGCTGCACAGTACAAAGACAGAGAAAAAACTAATATATATATATATAATTATAGCTAAAACAGACAATTTTCACTGATAAAATGCCAAATCAAAGAGGTTTTTAACCTAGATTTAAAAACAGACAGATGAATTAAGTGTGAATTAAAAATAAAAGCTATATAATAACTCTAAATATTAATGTGTTTTGTAGTGAATGCATCATCTAATCATGTCGTCTTACAGCATGTTCTGCTGTTAACCTGTAAATAAATAAAGATGATGTAAAATGCATGAAGTAAAACTAAAAATAAACATGTATATCACTGTGTTTTGTACTGAATGCATGGTCTAACTGCCACCTTACAGCATTTACAGCTGTGAAACTAATAGAATAATAGATAAATGAATAAATCTGAAACAAATGCATAAAGTACAGTCAATTAATAGGTTGTTCTCAATCATGTGGTTCTGGTGACGTGCAAAATTCAGATGGAGGGCAGGAAGTAAAAACTGAATGGGAGACACAGAGTAAAAGTCCGTATTTTTGTGATTTACACTATATTTCAGAGGAGATATAAGTAGAAAATAAGCACATATGTTGGGCATGATCTTTATATCCTGAAGAGAGCCGAGTTTTCTACTGAACTAACATATATCTGCCTGTCAGAGGCGGTAGATACTGTATAAGCTACTACATTACATGGAAAATACTACAGTAAATACTATAGTGTTTGGAAGTGTGCTATAGATGATTACATGAATTAAACTGTCATAGTAATTATATTGCTGCTGTTGTTCGACACAACTGTAGTAATACACAAATTATTCAACAGGCTTCAGTTTTCTTTATACCATCACAATGCACCAGAGTTTACACTAACGTTACAGTATTTATTACAGTTTATCAGTTTACTATACTACAGTATTCTGTAGCATTCATTAACAATGAGCTGTCCACACTTTACTATGTGCTTCAAAAACATGTCCATTATACATCACTATAGTTTTTCCCCATGCAGATATCTTTCAGACTTCACGATATAACAGATGAAAGCATACAGAAGCGTGTCGCATAGTCTACATTATTATTAATTTATTTCTGTAAGGGGGAATGAACTTACTGTATTTCCCACCAACAAACATTCACCACTGCTGCGCATCTCGCTGTTCACGCTGTTACAGCTGTTTATTCTGCCGAAAAGCCAGTAAAGACTTGGATTACAGCAAAACCAGACAGAGATTACATTACAGCGATTACACGGCAGGGTACGTTATTCATATTCTCCTGGATGTTGTATAAGTGTGGTGGTGTTTGTGTCTGATTTATATATAACACGTGAACATATTTATACACATATCTATAGGCCTGTATATAATCTTTATTGGTGCTGTCAAATGAGTTATCGCCTTCAAGTATGTACACATGGATGTATTGAATTAATATTTATTACACACCACCTTTTATTCTGTTTCTTGAACTTTCCCCCTTTTATGAGTAAAGACATTTGGAAATCTATAAAAGCTGTTCGGCATTTTTATTTTAAGCGATTTAAACAATATAAACAATATAAACATTCTGATGTTCTGACAGCGATTCCCATGTAGAAGAATCACTTCCTGCTCTCCATCAGAGTCTCGCTCGTCGTCAGTGACGTCATGTGAAAACAACCTATTGTGAATTAAAAATAAAAACTACATAACTATATAATCAATGTGTTTTGTCGTGAATGCATCATCTAACCACGTCCTCTTACAGTTTGTTCTGCTGTAAAACTAATTAAAGAAACTTAAAAAATGAAACGGAAATGTGCAAAGTTAAGCAAGGCTACAGTCAATTTAAATTTCATTCATTCTGGGTTTTTTTTGGCTTAGTCCCTTTATTAATCAGGGGTCACCACAGCGGAATGAACCACCAACTATTCCAGCATATGTTTCACGCAGCGGATGCCCTTCCAGCCACAACCCTGTCAATTAAAATAAAAAACAATAGAATAACTGCATATATATATATATATTAGGGGTGTCAAAATTAATTGTTTCTTCGGAGGACCGCGATGCAGACACGGACAATTCGGTCTCGGTTCAATAATAATCATAACCGGTTATTATGTACTGACGTCATTTAGCTCATATGTGCTGTGTCGCTGTAGCTTACTATGGCGAGGGAGGACAGCACGAGTATTTACAACGCTCCTACCTAAAAACGCAGGAACTGTGCACAATTTCACTGCGTGTGTGTTTGCTGGGCAGTCTTTCACTGACACTTGCTTACAGCAGAAGCGCCTATTTCATTGAAAGAATGAAAGTAAACTCCATTTCTCTCTCTCTCACTGTGGCCTATTTGACCTGCTGGCGTGACTTTTCCTCTCCTTTCAGCTGTTTTACAGTGATACTTCTGGATACAGACACGAGCGTGTGCCTGCAGAGTTTTCTCCACCGTCTCTATCACGGATCAGCTGTGATCGCCGCTGTCGTTTATCAGAGTCACTCATCTGTGAAAAAAGCCA
>NC_079447.1:574636-622136 GCF_903798145.1 Danio aesculapii | reverse complement strand
ACTCAGCCACCGTGCCACCCCTTATATACATACAATATCATTCATTTATTTTCTTTTCGGCTTAGTCCCTTTATTAATCTTGCCACAGCGGAATGAACCGCCAACTTATCCGGCACATGTTTTACGCAGCGGATGCCCTTCCAGCTGCAACCCAGAACTGGGAAACTATACAATAATCTATCACTTAAAATGTTCACTGATGTAAATGAAGAACGGCATGAGGTAAACGTCCTGATGTACAGCGGTCTCTACAGTACACTGAATGACTGAGCTCAGATTCCCTCTGTGAAAAGCTCCTAACTGGACATCTGCAAGACTGTTCCTCCACGTGATGATCATCTGCTGTGTGTGTGTGTCTGTGAAAGTGCGTCTCTGTATGAGTCTCTCTGTGTGTGTGTGTGTGCGCACCTCAGGGAAATAGTCTTGAGGAAACTTCTCCTTCTCCAGTGTGGCGGTGCTGCTCAGAGCGTCTGAGTAAACCTCTTTACCCACCACCTTCCGGAACTTCTTAGCTGGAAGAAACAAACACACACAGCAAAACAGAGATCAATAGAGAGAGATCAGCACTGCTGCGCCACCTACTGGACACACACACACACACACACACACACACACACGCACACACACACACACACACAAGCATACATACATACATACATACATACATGCATGCATACACACACACAGAAACATTTATGCACACACACCCAGACACAAACATAGATACACATACAACAACACACAAACGCACATATATGCACACACACACTCACTTACTTGCTCGCACACATAGACATACACACAGACAGACACGCATTTGTCTACACACACTTACTGTATGCACACACACACACACAGTTTAACACACACAGTTTATAAGACTCTAGACGATGTGTGTTAAATAAGGAATAATTCAATATATTGGCTCAACATTAACATTCTGCATTACAATTATTCAACATATATCAAATTAATCTAATTAATTATAAATATGTCAAATTAATGATTCAAATGAACATTAAATAAACATTTCCTGTATATATTAGAACTTAATAAACACTATTTATCATATTATATCCTATATAATAATTAAATTACTCTACATTATGATATCTGACATTATATTATATGATATTTTATTATGTTATACATTTCCCTGTATGATATTACACATTACATGACATTAGATTACACTACATTACATTATAAAGCCGCGAAGATAATTAAGACGATAATAAGCTAGAGTGTGTGGGGAAGGGTCCGGCGAGGGCTAATGCTCACAGCGCTTTAATTAGACACGCGACCTTTGACCCCTGCCGCTGATGAGGTCACCGCTAACTGTCCACTAGCCTGAGTGCGCTATTAGCACACGCTCACATCCCATCAATTAAATCCCCATATTAATAAGCAGGACTGTGTGGTGCGGCCGACTGCGCTGCGTGTGTGTGTGTGTGTGTGTGTGTGTGTGTGTGTGTGTGTTTTATGGCTGCTGAAACAACCTTGACCGCTGCGGATCTGACGGACACTTTAAACACACACACAAACCTCGGAAATCAAACTGCTGGATGTTCTTCAGAGACTCATGGAGGAAATAGCAGCATCCCAGAGCCTGGAAAACACACACAGAGAGAGAGAAAATAGACATTTAACACAAGATCATGAGCACTTCTGCATTAATAACAACACAAATAACAGACAATACACATTTAATAGCACTTAATAAACACAGAAACAAGACAAAAACAATCACATTTCATTCAAGATTTGATGCATTTCTACATTAAAAAGAGCAAAAAAGAGAGAAATTAAACATTTAATTCACTATTATGTGCATTTCTGCATTTAAAACAACAGAAAATAGAATAATTTCTAATTTATAATAACAGAAATAATATATTTAATACAAGATCATGTGCACTTCTGCATTAAAAACAGCACAAATAATAGAGATTACACATTTAATATAAGATCATGAACACTTCTGCATGAATAAACACAGAAATAAGAAAAAAGATCACATTTAATTCAAGATTTTATGTATTTTTGCATTAAAAACTGCAAAAAAGAGAGAAATTAAACATTTAATATATTAATATGTGCATTTCTGCATTAAAAACAACACAAATAGGAGCTAAATTACATTTTTATACAAGTTTCTGTAGATTTCTACAGTAAAAGCAGTAAAATAAGAGATATTACATATTAAATATAAGATTCTGAGCACTTCTGCAATAAAAACAGCACAAATAAGAGCTAAACTACAGATTTAAAGCAATATTCTGTGCATTTCTGCATTAAAAACAGCACAAATAAGAGCTAATTTACATTTTAAATACAATTAACTGTACATTTCAGGAGTAAAAACAGTAATATAACAGCTACTACATATTTAATATAAGATTCCGTGCACTTCTGCAATAAATACAGCACAAATAAGAGCTAAACTACAGATTTAAAGCAAAATTCTGTGCATTTCTGCATTAAAAACAGCACAAATAAAACACAAATGACATTTAATATAAGATTTTGTCAATTTATGCATTAAAAACAGCACAAATAAGAGATAAATGACAAATTTTGTGCTAGGGATGCACCAATACCAGTATCAGGTATCGGGTCGATACTTGGTTAATACACTCGTACTGTACATGAAAGGCCAATACCACGCACCGATACCACTCAACAGTAATTCACTACATGGATGTGATTTGTTGTCCTACCTGACTTCAGTGTCTTAATGTATGAATTAGCCTAATGTATTATATATTAACAGCTTAGTCCTTATAAACAATCCGTTTATAAAATACATTATTAACAGATCTATAGGCTACTGAAGAATAAACCAAATGTGAAATCCTTGCATAATGATCACAGCTACACAAGCTAGCACTCATTTTATATATGAACTATAAATAAAAAAAATGAAGAAATGTTAAGTAATGGAAGATTATGTAAAATATCTAAAGACTACAGGCTGAATAAAAGCGCCTGGTCAGAGCTGAACATCACTGCGGTCACCGCAGGCATGTCAGTTTACAGCTTCTGTAAAGATCAGCCTTAATATCGCACAATCTCAATAAACACTTGATGTAAATGCAGAAATATTTCAATAAGCATCATTAATGGAACATTTAGAATGATATGATCTTGCTTTTGGGTATATCGATACCGGCTTTGAGCTCTCTCTCTCACCAGCGGCAGCTGACACAGGGCGCTATACACACTACACAGCATACACTGGCAAGATGACACGTGCTGAACTCCACGGGGCCAGTTTTACTTGTTGCCCATTCGTGTGTTGTTCCTTTTTTAAAATGCATTTTATTTTTAGCATCTCTCAAGTTATTATGGGCTATCGGGAAACATGACCTCCCTCAGATATTGGAGTTCAATAACGTGGTGCGCAGTATGACTATTGACCAACACCTCTCTGTAAGTTTACACACTGCATAGACTATAGGCCTTCAGCTCTGGTGTGTTACGAATGTTTTAAATGACAGCGAGACATGCTACATTTAGTTTTTATAGTGAAATATACATTATAAGCCAGTACACAGTAAAATAATATCTATTAATGGCTTGCCTATTGGTGGAGTATAACCGGTAAGCTTAAATAGGCTGATTAATTAACTTATTAATATTAAAACACATTAATACAAGCTAGACACCCTTTGATTTTTTTTTTTTTGTTTCTGAATTTTTTTTAATTAAACAAAAAAATGCAAAGAATAGTTTATTTTGGTTTTGATTTTATTAGAATTAATATAATTATTAGGCGACACATCTTCTACAGAACATTAGCTCTGATTGCGTTTATACAGATATCCTACAGATAGACTTTTTGGCTGAAAGACATTTACAGCTGTTATTTCAGTGCTGTATTTTCACAGATTTCGCTTCAGCTATTCTGAAGTTAAACATCAAGTAGCCGACTTTGATTACCTGACCTGCGGATTAACGGCAGGACTCGTGAATATGAAAGAATCGCGCATAACAGGGTTTTATGCGTCCCCAATACGCAATGCCAAGAGAGTGACTATATAAAGTAACTAACACTGCACACACTTTGTGTAATGTGTGAAGTCGTGGATGCATGTCAGCGCAAGGATAACTCATCCTTTAAATGCTTAATCGTTAATAGATAAGGTCTGAATTCACAGGGTTATCAACAATGTGTGTATATTTGGCTTGGAACAGCCTTCTGTTAAAGATTTTAGTGTTCATCCTTGCTGCAGACAAAAAAAAATAAAAAATAAACTTGAGTGAAACCAACTCTATGAAGTATCGGTACTCTGTAGCGGCAAGTACACAAATTAAAATACTCGTATCGGTTTGTAAAACAGTGGTATCGGTACATCCCTATTAGAGCTGCACAATTAATCGAAAAAAGATGGCGATCTCGATTCAACCCCTAGACGATCTTAATCCAGCTACAATTCTGCCAATCATATTGTCAAGTTCAGGAGAGAAGCAAAGGCGTCTGCTGTATTGTTTCACATACATTGCTCAGTGACATGGACACCTCCAAATGATGTTGAAAGAGTCACATACTGTATTTATAAGGTATAATTCACATAAAAATATCATTTCTATCTTCATATAATGCTGTATTCACGGCCGGGAAATCACATTTGATGTGAGCTGCTGACTGTGAGCTGTTATCACAGAGAGGGTGGGCGCGCAACCTACGTAATGATAGACGCACGCGCATCTACTTTAGTGAACAGAACCTGCATAGGCTGTGAATAATGTTCAGTTTGTGGCACAGAGTGATCGTTTGAGAGCCGCACGCGAAGTATGAACAGCACTTAGCAGTGAAAATGAAACCGAAAGCATGCACATCATTTAAATAATCATATCCCATTTTAGAGTTATGATTACGGCAAGCATTTGATCTGTTTTTCTTTCATAGCGAACACACAATTGTGCATGAAAATAAATGTTTACAGTGTCAGTATAACTACTGAATTAAATGGTCTAATAATGTTGTCAATGACAGATTACAAGCATATATCTCAAACATAATTCAACATCAGAATTATTATAAGTAGAATAGAATTATTTATAGAATCCAGTAGACCTACACATAATATTATTATTGTTGTTTTACCATATGTTTGAGAAAAAACAATAATAATTGCAGACTCATATTAAGCTTTATTTTCCATCTACAGAATTGTGAGAAAATCCTGATCTTTATTTTAAGCAAAAAAATTAGCGTTTCTCATTTTAGCCAGAATCCTGCAGCTCTAATCCCTATTTTGTGCAATATTCTGTGCACTTCTGCATTAAAAACAGTAATAATAAAAACAAATGACATTTAATATAAGATTCTGTCCATTTCTGCATCAAAAACAGCACAAATAAGAGATAAATTACAGATTTAAGGCAATATTCTGAACACATCTGCATTAAAAACAGCACTAATAACTAGTATCAGATTATGAGCAATTCTGCAGACACAAAAAAAAAAATCACACACAGGTACAAACAAACAGACACTCATACACATACACACAAATTACTGCACACACAGACTTACACAAATGCACATACAGGCACACACACAAACGCAAATGCATGTGCATACACAGATACACAATCAGATAGCCATACACACAAATACACCACACACGCACACACACACAGAACATGTACATCCAGAATTGTCCTTTTTTCCCAGTATTCATGTGTGTTTGACTACTGATAATGTTGGGCTGCGATGTCAAACAGTGATGAGGTTTTGGAGCGCTCACAGATTTTGCGATTATAAAGTGGATACAGCTTAAAAAGCTCTTTTTTTTGCTTATTTAGACAGTAAGGTTATCACGATACTGAATTTCGGTACCAATCGGTAGTGATGTTTTAAAAATGTCCATATTTGAGCACGTCCTTAAACACCGCTGATTTGCCATTGTGTTGACGTGCTCAACAGAAATGACTGTGATTGGCCGTGACTGGCCGTGAAGCTCAGCAGTTCACCACTGTTCACAGAGTGCAAACACAGATTCAGGCTCACAGGAGCATTTTAAAGCTGTGAAGATCAGCTGCTCTGTCTGTGAGATGACATACGAGTGATGAATCGACTGATCTTCACAGCTTTAAACACTCCAGTGTTCCTGTATCTGTGATTACACTCAGTAAACAGCTGTGAGTTTGGTGAACTGATGAGCTTCACGGCCAATCACAGTCATTTCTGTTGAGCACGTGAACACAGTGGCAAATCAGCTGTGATTAAGAACACGCTCAACAGCGCTCAAATGTTAACGGGACAGGACGTTTTTAAAAGTGTCAACACTGATTGATACTGATGACAACACTAATAGACAACAGTGGCTATATTCTAGGCTGTGTGCTGCATGTTTAGTGCACTCAAACAAAACAATCAAGCGCTCTGAACTGTTTGTTCTGCATGAAAAACTGAAAATCTGCATCAAAATGTAGAAATATGTCATAGACGTACACAAAACTAATACATTTAATACATGATTCTGCTCAAAAACAGCTGAAATAAGCACTTTTACCATTATCAGGTCAATATTTGATCATCTTAGATAAAACAAATGTGATTTCCAGATCATAATATATTTGATACAGTATTAATGTTCAGTATAGCGATCAGCTGTGTCGATATACAGTAAAGTGTCATTTATATCTGTGATGCAAAGCTGAATTGTAGCATCATTACTGCAGTCTTCAGTGTTCACCATCCTTCAGAAATCACTAGATTAGAATTTCATGATTAAAAACAATCATATTTTGGTTTTCCTCCCAGATCACTCTGAATGGGCTGCACGATATTGGAAGAAATTGACATTGCAATCTTTAGTTTTTTCAGTGATTATACATTGCGATATAAAATATAGTCTACTAGCTGGATTAAGACTGGTAAGGCTTAATCCATAATTGGTTTAACTATTGTTAAAGCAACGGATGCTACTGCTTATTCTGCCTGAATGCTTTACACTCACTTGATATTCCCCAATAGTTAAACTTTGCCATTGATCTACAAGCTCCTGGTCAACTATAACTATACTTGACACTTGCACAGTGTGATATCGATGATGAAACTAGGGCTGCACAATATAATGTTTCAGCATCGATATCGTAATGTGTGTCTGCAATAGTCACATCGCAGGATCTGCAATGTTGAGGGATTATAGCTTATCAGCACAACAGTTGAGAATACCTGAGATTTGTGGAGTCATTGCAATGTATAACCATAACAGAGTGAAACCTTATCATTTACCTGAGTTTAAAGCATTCATGCACAAAAAAGTACAACATTTGTAACTTTAATGAAGAATAATTTTACTGAATTATTAATACAAGAAAAACTGTGCAGTGCTATTTTACAAGTCATGATTCAATATCTGTCCCCGAATGCTGTGGGACTCAGTGGAAAACCATAAAGCACTGTTTATTTGACTTTTTTCTTTGCTCTATTGTAAATATTCCTGCTAGTAATTTGTTTATTATACTTTATACATGATTCACACCCTTACAAAATCACCCAGATCCATCTAAATTCAAGATCTATTAACCCAAAACACCTATTCAAGTCATCTGGTGAAATAATTGTATTCATATTGCAATATATACCACAGAGAAACTAAATATAGCAATGACAGATCTTTATAATATCGTGCAATCTCTAGAGGAAAGCATGAAAACTGTTGAAATAAGCACTTTTATTATCATCAGGTTAATTATTCACCATATTTGTAAAAGCAAGTGTATTTTACAGGCAGATTTCAATACTTTGGACACATTTATTGTCAGTAAAACACAGTAATATATTCTGAAATATTATTACGGTTCCATAGAGCTGATTGCAGTTTGAGTTTACAGTAAAGTCTAATTTATAAATGTGACTCAAAACTGGATTATTGGAATCATTACAGCAGTCTTCAGTGTTCCCGATCCTTCAGAAATCACTATAACATGAGGATTTGATGATTATAAACTAAAATCATATCTTGGTTTTTCTCACAGCTCACTCTGAATCATGAAAACTGCTGAAATAAGCACTTTTATTGCCATCAGGTCAATAATTCACCATATTTGTAAAAGCAAGAGCATTTTACAGGCAGATTTAAATACTTTGGACACATTTATTGTCACCCAAATGATCATAATTTATTCAAAATAGAGTAAAAAATCTGAAACATTATTAAGCTTCCATTGAGCTGTTTTCAGTGTGAGTTTACAGTAAGGTGTAATTTATAAATGTGATGTAAAGCTGAATGATCAGCATCATTACTGCAGTCTTCAGTGTTCCCGATCCTTCAGAAATCACCATAACATGAGCATTTGATGATCATAAAAAACATTCATATTTTGGCTCTCCTCACAGCTCACTCTGAATCATGAAAACAGCTGAAATAAGCACTTCTGGATCAATAACGCATCAGAGAGAGCCAGATTTCCCAGAAGATCCTTCAAGTGGTATATATTTCATAAGTGCGTGCGTTTATTTTCCACAAAAGCGCACAAACTCTGCTCCTCTATGAATATGAAGAAAGAGCTGGCTTTGGCTCTTTTCTTATGTAACGGCGCTCAAATATAACATGTAAATTATAGCGGGAGCCGATTCTGTCAAAGCGGCCGATCTGAGCCGCTCAGGCAGAGTTTAGCATGACCAAAGATTTACTTCAATAGGATTATATTCTTAATTTTTAGCGAACAATCAGACAGTTTCTGTGTCTGTCGACGGGGCCAAACAAGGCACAAGGCGCCGGGGATTTGATGCGGTTCACAGTTCACTAACTGCTTTTCTGAAGGGCTTTTTTTTGCACCTCCAGTCCTCAAAGTTGGCCTAAATAAAATAAAAAAAGCCAAACCTGCTTCTTGTCCGTTTAGGGCTCAACGCAGCGGCGCAAAACTGAGGCTAAAGCTCTCAATAGGCGCTGGAGAGTCATGGGAGACGGACGTCCGAGAATACGGCGCTCAGAAAAACACAGAATACAGTGGAGAAGCACAATAGAGCTGGTTAGACACCAGTGAATGGCCGTCTGACGCTCTCAGGTTCGCTCTGGTTCACTGATCTTCACACGTATGGAAGATCTGGAGCCCAAACGCTCCAAAGAGAGCCAGAGCTGGGCTGGAGAGCAAATGAGGCTGAGGTACTGTATGTGCCAGCTGGACGGAGACTCCATTAAGACAGAAAACAAGCTGTTTATACGCACACACTCGTCTCTTTCCCAGACACTGACATCAGTTTACCACATTTGCACCAGGCAGACAATCACTCCATCTCTCTATAAAACAGTGTGCAGGTGAGTGGGCCTGACAAACCACCTGCAGAAAACACTTTATCATCTCTCTCACACTTTAACAGACCCTTGCATCAGCTTGCACACACAGGGTTCATACACAATTTTACTACCAAAATTCCACAAGTTTTCCATGCTTTTTCCAAGACTTTCAAGTAAATGTTCATGAGCTAATGTTTCATGCAATGTCTACATAAGCATGGTAAAACAATACATGTTAACATGTATTACAGCATATCGTAAAACACGCAACAAGGTACTTAATCTCAATTTATATTTATTCATTCATTCATTTTCTTTTCAGCTTGGTCCCTTTATTAATCTGTGGTTGCCACTAAGGAATGAACCACCAACTTATCCAGCACGTTTTACGCAGTGGATGGCTTTCCAGCTGCAACCCATCACTGGGAAACATCCATACACATACACTACAGACAATTTTAACTTATCCAATTCCCCTATAGCGCATGTGTTTGGACTGTGGGGGAAACCTGAGCACGCGAGGGAAACCCACACCAACACAGGGAGAACATGCAAACTCCACACAGAAACACACACTGACCCAGCCGAGGCTCGAATTAGCGACCTTCTTGCTGTGAGGCGATTGTGTTACCCACTGCGCCACCATGACGCCCAGTTTATATCTATATCCACGTAAAATGTATTTAGACAATGCTCACACTGCACTAATAATGTGAGAGTATTGACTGGTCAAGGACAGAAAAGAAGTAAAGACAGCTAGCCTATATTCAAGTTTACAGATATCTGTTTTCCATGACTTTACAAAACTTTGTGGGTTTTTCTGTTTTGTCAAAACTTTTCCAGAGCTGGAAAATGCCGTGTCAAAATGCCATGACTTTTCCAGGTTTTCCATGACCGTATGAAAATAAAAACGTACAATTCTGAGGCCCGTTTACACTAATACATTTGAGTTTTAAAACGGCGTTTTAGAATGTAAATTATCTGCGTCCACACCAGCGTTTCACCCAGCTTTTCTGAACAACTCTCCGTCTACACCACACCACTGAAAACACACACACTCTGGCATGAGCTGCAGCATATCTGATGAGAGCTGTGCTCGTCGGACTGTTCATCAAGGATCTCCCGCTGGATTGTATCTCACTATAGTGGTTAAACGTGATCTTTAATTCATCCTGTTGTCTACATCTGACGACATATTCCCTGACTTCGGTCTTTTGAATCTATTACTTGTTTTCAGGTAACGTGTTTTGGCTGAACGAGTTTGCCTTCATTTGCTATAATGTCTAAACTTACTGTACGTTATACTGTTATAATGGCCATTATTGATTATTAACCTGATATTCAGCAAAAGAGACAGGTGTTTGGTATTTTCAATGTAAGGCAGTGATGTTATCGGCTCTGTTTTGTTATAAATATGCACACTGTGAAGATGACGCTCATATAAATATGCAGCTACACGACGCCTCAACATTTCTGCTGTCTGTTAAGTTAATATCAAAATGAAAATAGGCAGTTCCTCATATCATCTTTTCATTATTGTTTAGATGATGTGAAATGATGTGAATATGGTTATAAAGTACACTGCTCCCTTTGAAGATTTACCCAACGTGTCCTCGGGAGTCATCACATAGTGATGATGAAAAAGATGAAGATGTGGCGGATGATGAAGATGATGATGAGGATGATGATTATAATGAAGAAGATGAAGTTGTGGAGTATGATGATGAAGATGGTGATGATAATGAAGCTAAAGTTGTAGAGGATGATGATGATGATGATGAAGATGGTGATGACGAAAAAGATGAAGATGTGGAGGATGATGATAATGATGAAGAATATGATGACAATGAAGAAGATGAAGTTGTGGAGAATGATGATGATGATGATGAAGATGGTGATGAAAAGATTAAGATGGTGATGATAATGAAGATAAAGTTGTAGAGGATGATGATGATGATGATGATGAAGATGGTGATGACGAAAAAGATGAAGATGTGGAGGATGATGATGATGATGATGATAATAAAGAAGATGAAGTTGTGGAGTATGATGATGATGATGATGATGAAGATGGTGATGATAATGAAGATAAAGTTGTAGAGGATGATGATGATGATGATGATGATGATGAAGATGGTGATGACGAAAAAGATGAAGATGTGGCGGATGATGAAGATGATGATGATGATGATGATGATAATAAAGAAGATGAAGTTGTGGAGTATGATGATGATGATGATGATGAAGATGGTGATGATAATGAAGATAAAGTTGTAGAGGATGATGATGATGATGATGATGATGATGATGAGAAAGATGGTGATGACGAAAAAGATGAAGTTGTGGAGTATGATGATGATGATGATGAAGATGGTGATGAAAATGAAGAAGATAAAGTTGTAGAGGATGATGATGATGATGATGATGAAGATGGTGATGAAAAGGTGAAGATGGTGATGATGATGAACAAGATAAAGTTGTAGAGAATGATGATGATGATGATGATGATGATGATGATGATGAACAAGATGAATATGATGGTGGTGATGAAGGTAAAAAAGATGACTATGATGATAGAGGTGATGATGAAGATAAAGATGACGTCAAAAGCTCCTGTTGATCTGTCATTGCAGGAGTGTGTGTGTGTGTGTGTGTGTGTGTGTGTGTGTGTGTGTGTCAGTGCTGCTGCATTATTTATGAGCGCCGGCTCATCTTGAGATTAAACATTTGCTGATTTGTCAAAAGCACAAACAGAGGGTCTGAAAGCCTCACACATTTAATTCCAGCGCGCCCCTGCCGGCCCGCACACCCGCCGAACACGCAGACGTGAAGGTCGGCTTCCAGGAAACACACACGTTTGTCTGCGCGCGCTCAACTTTATGTGCTTTTTCACCTCAAACTGCCAACCAAAGACGCCCGACACCGACACATGTACAAACACACACACACACACACACACACACACACACACACACACACACACACACACACACACACACACACACACACACCGTGCAGACTCATTCACCTCTGAACAACACACAGATATTCAGTCATATCATCAGCAATATAAGCAACAGTAACTCTTTCTCCTGTTTCCTACTCCTCATTACTGTAATTCAGCATGTGAGCATCAGTAAGATCCCGTCAGTTCCTCTATTTTATCCCACAGGGCTGCTGAATGCCTGTACTACTACAGCTCAATACATCTCAATACATGCTCCTCAGAGCCTTTTAGCCTATCATCGAGTCTGTTTACCTGTGTACGTGTGTGAATAACGGTTGGGTCAATAGACGATGCCATCATCCATCGCCGATAGACATCACGATCCTCTGCCCCGCCCCGGTCCACGGTTTCTGCTACATTCATTCCTCCATGGGGCCGCGCCACACCGAAATTCCTCCCGCCACGGCTACATTACAGCTTCTCATTTAAATCAGTCAGTCGTAGTTTTTTTAATAGCAGGTTATAAATGCACCAAAACATATTAAAAGGTGAGTGAATTATATCAGCATGAACTTTTCTGTAACTGCAGTAGTGCTGTGTGCTATTTGTTTAACTCTTAAAGGCCAGCTAACACAACGTAGCTTTCAGTTATGATGATCGCGGTTTATATAATTATACTTAATAGTTAAAGGTCTGTGGCTCTGCATATAATGATCTGATCTTGCTGGAGTTTATAGCTGTTTCACTTTACTTCAGGACGCATTAATGCCGCTCTGTAGGTCTATTGGAGACATTCAGAAATATTCCTGTCAGATCTAATAAATGTTGGAGACACACTCACTACACAAACGCACTAAATCACACTTCAGCAGCATTTATTTGGGAGCACACAACAAGATCTGTGCTTGAGCAGCGTATATATGAGGGAGTGCAAGAAGTTTTGTGTACGAGGAAATCGGCTCACAAGCAGAGAGATTCACATGCTCGTATTAATGTCATGTAATGTGTATTTATATAGCACATTCACTGTGTATTACATGAATGCCATCTCGACTTGTAATACTGCGCTCATGACATTAGTTATTGAAATAACGCCATAGGTAGTTGGTAGATCTGTGTAAAAAAAGGCCTGCTGCCACAGCTGGAACAAATCCTAGAGGAAACACTGCAGTCACAGCAGCAACTCACTCGCGACAAACACACACTGAGGCTCCGTTTACACTCATACGTCTTAGTTTAATATGTCATTTTAGAACGAAACAATCCACGTCCACACTAGTGTTTCTGAAAAGATCTCCATCCACACTATACTGCTGAAAACACACATCACGGGACCACACACACACAATAGACTGGGTAATCGGACCAATCAGCGCAGGTTAGCGTCACGCTAAGGAGGGGTTTGGTAACAAATGAATCGCTGAAGGAATCATATAAGAGTCGCTGGGATAATCAGGTAAAAATAAAAGCAGATTATCAGACAATGAAAGTGTTTTTGAGCATGCATGCAGATCAGCCTGCTGTTGGAGACCCCCAAAACCAGAATATGACCTTTATAATGCATAATAGGGGCTCTTTAAGATCTGTTTATTACAACTCTACATCCGTATAATCATAAAACTATCACCCTAATAACTATTAATGAGGAGCAAATTAGGAGATTAACAAGGCAAAAAGCTCATAGTTAATGCTTATTATTAATTCATTAAAGCTTAAAATACAGCGTGACCATAAACAGAAGAAACTATTAACATAATTGAGCAAACATCAACATCATCAACATCATCATCATTTACTTTTCAGCTTAGTCCCTTTATTAATCAGGGGTCGCCACAGCGGAATGAACTGCCAACTTATCCAGCATATGTTTTACTCAGCAGATGCCCTTTCAGCTGCAACCCATCACCGGGAAACATCCATACACACTCACTCAGTTCTTAGTTGATCAGTTCTCCTATAGCGCATGTGTTTGGACTGTGGGGGAAACTGGAGCACCCGGAGGAAACCCACACCAACACGGGGAGAACATGCAAACTCCACACAGAAACACCAACTGACCCAGCCGGGACTCAAACCAGCGACCTTCTTGCTGCGAGGTGACAGCGCTACCCACTGCGCCACCGTGCTGCCCTACATGAACAGCACACATCTGTTATTTAGATCAAATATTAATATACTGTACCCAAACTAATGCTGGATTTAATTAATTAATGTGATCCCTAACATTACCTGACTTATTATTAAGTGTTATAAAGTGTTCACAGTGGTTATTTACTATCAGCGGTAAACACCAATCACTCATTACCATCATCACACCTCATTAATGCACATTAAAATATGATGATCATCATCATCAAAGTCATAAAGCTTTATCCTGAAAGTTCTCAGTGTTTGATAATCAGCACACAGCAGATAAACACGCTCATCATCTGCTCAGTTCCACACACACACACACACACACACACACACACACACACACACACGCACGCTTTAATAAATATTTAACGTCAGAGTTCAGCTCCTGCTCTCCATGAAGAAACCATTATATTAGCGGCCGCAATTAATTAATCGGTTTGTCCCGGCAGTGACAGACTCCAAATATTAATTGGAGCCGGACGGCGCTGACAGGAAACTCTTATCTTTTAAGCGGCGCTTTACAATGGCCGGTGTCAAGCGTATGTTTGTCACGTCCGCCGTTATTGATTACCTGCCAGATTCACTTGAAATAATTAAAAGTGTATTTTACATATTTATAAAGCGCACTGTCACGGCTGCTACTTAATCTTCCATTAGGAAAATGCACCGGGTTAAGTGCGCGGCACGGAAATGAGTAATCGCCGTAATTGCAGACAGAAAGACAATAACCCAGCCATAAAGGCACATTTTATTGGCCGCTCCGACAATGAGCGTCTCTAACCGGAGTTTGGACTGCACTGAAGCTGGACCGCACACCAACATGCTCTCAAAGACTTCATAAAGTGTGTTTATTACTGGTGAATTAGTAACGTAGTAATGCTCCAATGAATGCATGCATGCACAAAAACGTTTGTGTCTAGAGAATACACTCTGATACAACCAAAAAATAATGATTATTTCACTCGCTCAAACTACTTAACTAAAATAAGCTGAAACAACACAATTCCTGAGATTTCATTGGGACAACTTAATTTTTTATATTCAATCTACATGAATTTGTTAAAAGTGTGAAGTTAACTTAGACGATTTGTGTTGGGACCACATGAATGAACAGTGTGTGTGTTTTGTTGATTTATTATTGAAATTTAAATACAAAGACAAACTTATTATATAGAAATTTATTCATTATTTAGCTAATTACTAATTACTTAGCCTCTATTTCAGGGGTCGCCATAGTGGAATGAACCGCCAACTATTCCAGCATATGTTTAACACAGCAGATGCCCTTCCAGCTGCAACCCTCTACTGGGAAACACCCATTTACTCTCATTCACACACACACTCATACACTACGGCTACTTTAGTTCTTCAGTTCCCCTATAGCACATGTGTTTGGACTGTGGGGGAAACCGGAGCACCCAGAGGAAACCCACACCAACACGGGGAGAACATGCAAACTCCACACAGAAACACACACTGACCCAGTCGAGGCTTGAACCAGCGACCTTCTTACTGTCAGGCCACAGTTCTAACCACTGAGCCACCGTGATGCCCCTATAAATGATCTATAAATTATTATTATTTATTTTATTTTTACAAATTCCATGAGATATTTGTGGAGTTTTAAAAGCAAATCACAAGAACTGAAGCTGGGTCAGTGTGTGCTTCTGTGTGGAGTTTGCATGTTCTCCCCGTGTTGGTGTGGGTTTCCTCCGGGTGCTCCGGTTTCCCCCACAGTCCAAACACATGCGCTATAGGGGAACTGATCAACTACATGTGTGTGTTCTGGAGCAGCACAGATGATGGACAGTAAAGCGAGCAGGCCTCCGGATGGCCTGCAGCACACACACACACTGTCCGCAGCCTGCACACACACACACACACACACACACACACACACACACACACACACACTGACCTTTCATGGATTTTCTGCATTGGCTTTGAGAAATGAGCCATAAAGCAAACATAAAAGTGGTGATTTTTCCCCAGCGGTCAGACCTTGAGTGTGTGAGGATGAGGAGTCAAGCGCTCATCATGTGTGCGGAGGGCAGCGAGACACGTGTGTGTGTGTGTGAGTAGACAGACAGACAGACAGACAGACACACACACTGAGAAAATGAGATGGTTGATCTCCATAGGCTATCTCTCCCATTAAATATATTCAAATTAACACACACACAGCTCATATATGAGTTATCTTATAATGCACACACACTCTATACATATGATTTGCCTCAGACCTAGGCCCACACGGAATCTGCACGCGCAGATTTTCAGCTCATCATTAATTCTGTTTATTTACTAGAGTAAATGTGTGTAAATCTATATTTATTCAGTTTTTAATTACAGTAATATTATTGACTAATATGTAAATGTTGATCTGATTTATGTACAGTGCAGTGTGTTCAGTCATATTCTCTGTGCTTTAATAGAGATATTATATGAGAGACTTGATTTGTTTACCAAATAAAGTGAATCTAGTTGGATTTGCATTTTAAACATTAAATAAAAGTTAAAGAGATTATTTTTATTCCACATATTAAGCTTTTAGTTCTGAAACTCCCAAAATAATTTAGCAGAAATCAGCAGATTTACCAAAATTCTCAGCAGAAATAGTAAAAACCGTCTGCAGATTCTGTCTGGCCCTACCCATAACTCACACACCCACACACACACACACACACACACACACACACACACACACACACACACACGTATGTGTGAGAGAGTGTGTATATGAACGAGAAAGAGAGAGAGAGAGAGAGAGAGAGAGAGAGAGAGAGAGAGAGAGAGAGAGAGAGAGAGAGAGAGCAGATTTGACCTGTCAGTGCTGCACATGGATAGTAAGATGTTTTGTTTTACTGAAACACACTGTCGTGTATAAGGTGTTACATGCTCAATTTATTTTATTTGTCTGTTAAATAAGAAGGAGAAGTCCATAAGAAATGATTGAGTTGCTGAAGGCCATTAAAGTTTAACAGAAAGGATGGTGTTATTTAGGGCAGAAGGAAACTTTTCCTTCATAGAGGGATTCCCATATTCAGCTCTTCTTTAAAAGCCCAGTAAGATTAAGTGCTCTGATGAACAGTGTCAGCTCTGCACAAGACTCTGTAGTCGTGTCTTTATATACGTTGTCAGACTTTCTGGAATCTGTGGAATAAATTATGCAAATGAATTATTTTGTAATTAAATTAAATTATTCTTAAAAGTCAGATTATTGTATGAGCTGTGGAGAAAATGTGTCCATTAATCCAGCTTCTGCAAGTGTATTTATATTAAAGATAACATGTGCAATATACAGTATTATAACATTAATGATGATTTGTTTGGGAGCATTGAAACAAACACAGATTCAATAGATCTGCTCATGTGACTGTTCGCACTAACCATACTGCACATTCTTATTACTTTATTATAACAATAACTCTCTATATCTGCTGCCCAGTGTGACAGATCACGTTTTCAGCTTGAAACTGGATCCCAAATCCAACAAGAAGCTGTCTAGGCATGTCCACACACTTCAGAGAGGCTTCATTAGAGCAGTTTGATCTGAGTCCTGCTGTGGACCGCTAGCTAAACGTCTTATAAATTAAATCAGAAATAATTATTAAACTCTATTTAAGCTGTTGTTGCAGTAAAATAAAACCTAGTGTGCTTATTGTACTCAGATGAATGAAATCTCCTCGTGTGCATTTATCAGGCAAACACACGATTTATTTCACCCATTTCCACTGCGCTCATAACACTCTTTATGTGCTCCTCAAGTATTCAACCTAGGAGCGCATGTGCTCCTGCTGAAACAAGTAAGCATCAAGCCCTGGTGTGTGTCTGTGTGTGTGTGAATGAGAGAGAGTGTGCATGTGTATATGTGTGAGCGAAAGAGTGTGTGTGTGCGTGTTTGTGTGTGCATTTGTGTATATGTTGTGTGTGTGTGTCTGCGTCTGTGTGAGAGAGCGTGTGTGTGTGTGTGTCCACATTTACACAGGCTGGTAAATTCAGGATTGACCACTTTTGTGAGGGACGATCGGCTCCTGGGCCCCTGATGGATAGCCCCTCGGCCCCGCAGAGCCTGCAAATAAGAGCCGGTGACGGAGACGCCTTTAATGAGACGCTCTGTCTGTGTATCCAGTCAGAGTGAGCATGAGGAATAGAGAGAGAGACCACGCTCACAACACTCCATCACACACACACACACACACACGCTCACTCATATTGACAAACAACTGGTCTGTCTCACTGTCCTGCTCATCCTCTGTGTGTGTGTGTGTGTGTGTGTGTGTGTGTGTGTGTGTGTGTGTGTGTGTGTGTGTGTGTGTGTGTGTGTGTGTCTGTCTCTGATGGTTACCGATGACACACACCCTGTTTGTGCAGTATTGGATATTTATGCAGTGTTTCTCTGCAGACGGCAGCTGAAAGCCAACGCTGAATAACAAGTGTAGATCTCCATCAACACACACATACACACCTGAAAATACACACACACACACACACACTCTCTCTCTCATACACATACATACTAACTTCACATACAGACATCTCCTACATTCACACACAGAAATGTATACAGAAACTTATACACACACACCCTGTACACAAAATTATTCACACACACCCACACAAACTTATACACACACAAACACACACTCTCAAATATTCACACTCAAACTTACACTTACAAACCATAAACACATACACACACTATAACAAATACTAACACACACACACACACACACACACACTTAAATATATGCAAACACACTAACTTACACACACACACACAGTCAAATATATGCAAACACACTAACTTATTTACACACAAACTTACACATGCACACAAACACACAAATATATACAAACACACTAACTTATTCACACACAAACTTGCACGAGCCCACACACACACACACTCAAACACACACACACAATCTTATACAAACTTATCCACACACACAATCTTACACACAAGCTCAAATACACACAAACTAACACACACACAAATATACACAAACAAGCTAACTTATTCGCACACAAACCAACAAACTCTCTCACACACACACAAACCATAAACACAGACACACAAACAAGCACAAACTACAACACAAACACAATCAGTAACTCTCTCACACACACACACACACACACTGCAAATGCCCCAGAATCTATACGCTGTTGACAGTAAAAGCACAGCTCTTGATTTACTGTCACTCCTTCAAATACAGCACAGTGTTTCCTTCAGTGTTTCTGACTGAACCTGCACACACTCCTGACTCTCAGTTACACATTTATAACCTTCATCAGCACCACCCTCACTGTATTTCACCAAAACTCCAAAACATTTCTGAAATAATTAAAAGAAAGAAGTCTGAAATAAATAAATAAATACATACATAAATGGAACGATGGATGGATGGAACGATAGACAGATAGATAGATAGATAGATAGATAGATAGATAGATAGATAGATAGATAGATAGATAGATAGATAGATAGATAGATAGATAGATAGATAGATAGATAGATAGATAGATAGATAGATAGATAGATAGATAGATAGATAGATAGATAGATAGATGCATGAATGGATGTAACAATAGATGGTTGGTTGGTTGGTCGGTCGGTCGGACGGAACAAGGGATGGATGGATGGATGGATGGATGGATGGATGGATGGATGGATGGATGGATGGATGGATGGATGGATGGATGGATGGATGGATGGATGGATGGATGGATGGATGGATGGATGGATGGATGGATGGATGGATGGATGGATGGATGGATGGATGGATGGATGGATGGATGGATGGATGGATGGATGGATGGATGGATGGATGGATGGATGGATGGATGGATGGATGGATGGATGGATGGATGGATGGATGGATGGATGGATGGATGGATGGATGGATGGATGGATGGATGGATGGATGGATGGATGGATGGATGGATGGATGGATGGATGGATGGAACAATGGTTAAATGGATGGATGGATTGATGGATGGAATGATGGATAGCATGATGGATGGATGGATGGAACAATAGATAGAACAATGGTTAAATGGATGGATGGATGGAATGATGGATAGCAGGATGGATGGATGGATGGATGGATGGATGGATGGATGGATGGATGGATGGATGGATGGATGGATGGATGGATGGATGGATGGATGGATGGATGGATGGATGGATGGATGGATGGATGGATGGATGGATGGATGGATAGAACAATGGTTAAATGGATGGATGGATTGATGGATGGAATGATGGATAGCATGATGGATGGATGGATGGAACAATAGATAGAACAATGGTTAAATGGATGGATGGATGGAATGATGGATAGCAGGATGGATGGATGGATGGATGGATGGATGGATGGATGGATGGATGGATGGATGGATAGAACAATGGTTAAATGGATGGATGGATTGATGGATGGAATGATGGATAGCATGATGGATGGATGGATGGAACAATAGATAGAACAATGGTTAAATGGATGGATGGATGGAATGATGGATAGCAGGATGGATGGATGGATGGATGGATGGATGGATGGATGGATGGATGGATGGATGGATGGATGGATGGATGGATGGATGGAACAATAGATAGAACAATGGTTAAATGGATGGATGGATTGATGGATGGAATGATGGATAGCATGATGGATGGATGGATGGATGGATGGAACAATAGATAGAACAATGGTTAAATGGATGGATGGATGGAATGATGGATAGCAGGATGGATGGATGGATGGATGGATGGATGGATGGATGGAACAATAGATAGAACAATAGATGAATGGATGGATGGATGGATGGATGGATGGATGGATGGATGGAACAATAGATAGAACAATGGTTAAATGGATGGATGGATGGATAGATAGAACAATGGTTAAATGGATGGATGGATTGATGGATGGAATGATGGATAGCATGATGGATGGATGGATGGATGGAACAATAGATAGAACAATGGTTAAATGGATGGATGGATGGATGGATGGATGGAATGATGGATAGCATGATGGATGGATGGATAGATCAATAGATAGAACAATGGTTAAATGGATAGATGGATGGATAGATCAATAGATAGAACAATGGTTAAATAGACGGATGGATGGATGGATGGATGGATAGCTGGACAGACAGACGGACAGATGAGCCTACAGAGAGCGTGCGCAGCATAAGTGAACAGCTGTAACACACATTAGTGCTGCTGAATATAAAGTGTGTGTTGTGTCTTGATGTCGCAGTGAGTTTAGGAGTTGTTCTCGAAGCGCTTCTCATTATTTTAAAATGGCTCCTGAACGCGTGCGGCGCTCCAGTGATTGATCTCCAAACCGCTGATCGCATTTCCCATTTTTCTGCAGCAAACGTTACGGATAGATCCAAACAAAGCGTAATTGGCCTGAGCCGGACCTGCCAACAATCCGCCGCTTCCCAAGGAGAAATATCATGCATTAATTTCATTTAGCCTCCCCTCCCGACATCCAGTGCTAGAAGTTAATTGAATTGCTTGTCCATTGTGTTCATCCACTCCCGGAGTTAATGATATTGTGCGGCGGGATTAAAGAGCGCTTTATAAAGCACACGCATGAGAGCTGGCAGCTCCAGCACTGTCACACTGAGGCCGATTAGAGCTCCCATCATGCTGGAGTTCAACAGAGTCCTGCCAGAGGATCACCTGCACACTCACCGACTCTATACACACACACACACTTCTATCTATACACACACTCTTATTCAAACACTCACACACATATTAAAACATAGACTTAAGAGAATACACACATACACAAACTTATGCACACACACACACACACATACATACATACATGCGCTCTAATACACACATTTACAAAATTATGTACACACATATACTTAAGGGTATATACACATACACAAATAAACACCTATGCACACGCACACACATGCACACACTTATACCTGTACATACACACACACACACACCTACAGTATATACACACTTATGTACACACACACACAAATACAACTCCATACAACAGCAACTCAAACGCCCGCACACACACACACACACACACACACTAAAGACACACATAAACCCAAACATATTTACACAACACACATACTGTACAAACCTGAACACACTCAAATTAACACACACCGTCCTAGACGTACATACAGTTTACTTACACACAAACCCAAACACACACTCACATTTATACATACAATTATACGCACGCACACACTTACACACACAACTAACCCCAACACACACATAAACAAGCCCAAACTACACCAACCCAAACCCAATAAAGATCCAAACACACACTCACACACACAGACACATACAAACCCTAACATACACAACACAGACAAACACACACACACACATACAAACCCATACATACTTACTCAACACAAACAAGCTCACACACACTCTCACTATCTCAGACACACACACACACACACACACGCACAATGTTTTTAACACATAAACCTACGGTAAACCTTTGAGAAGTAAGTCTATTTACTCCCAGCAGCAGGTGTTTGACCTGTACAGCACCTCAGAGTCTGTAATCGGTCAGGGTGTGTTTTGCTCATTGGGTTTTCATTTTAGAAACGGATATTGAAGAATGGAAAACGAGCCTTTTTTGATTTTTGTCTTCAAACTCAAAGCGAATATTGAAATACGAGGCGATTTTCTTTTTCATGGTGGAAAACAGCATCAAACACGGCCCGAGCAGACACTTCAGAGAATTTATTCAAGACATCTGTGCCTAATAATGGGTTTTAATTCAGTATTAGCGATCCTGATCCCGAATGAATCATTCATTTTAACTGGATCTTCTAGGTGAACCAACTGAACCTGTTCACCAAATCAAACTGAATCACTTGAAACAATTCGCGTCTCCAGTAAGCACTCTTATGCTCAAACTGCTTACTTTTAACATGCCTGATACCCCCTCTGACTCAAAATAAACCAATTTCCAGAGTTATTGTGTTATAAGAACAGTACACTGAGATCAGATTTGAGAAGCGGTGAACTGATAATACATCGCATGCGCGATTCAGCAGATGGTGAACTGAACACAAAGAGTATGACAGCCTGCTGAGGCTGAACTAAACTTGAACAACTGCAGTGTGGGTGAAGATGGGAAAAAGATGATCTGGCCAAATGTACGTTTATTTCATAACAGAAATTCATAATGGAATTAAATGAATATAGAAAATGAGTGAATGAATGGGTCAGTCGGGTTGCTAACCGTAATTGTAAGAAACTTTTCAGATCATGCGGAAGTTTCAACTCACTGAAATTAAGACTTTTGACTACATAGCGTTGATATGTCCAAACATGGGAAAATTGTCATGAAAGACCAGGTTTACGGAAAAGATCCGAACTCCTCATCACTACTGCCTGTGTATCTAACTCCTGAAGCAGCCTTCACACACATTGTATTTAGGGCTGCTGTCTTGTGGGCTGTTGTGAGTTTGAGTTTGACGATGGGTAGATGATAGTGGTCTTGTGTCCTCTGAATACAGGTTTCAAAATATCTATCTTTGGTTGAGTTTTCATTATACAATATTTATTCTGATGATTTTAAATATTGCACCTAATAAATGTCCTTAATTTAAAAAACAAACAAAAAACCCAAAACTAAAACCAAGCCATTTCAAAATATAGACACTAATATAAAGGAGTAAATCTCCCAGTAAAAACTCATTAAAACTGACTGAATCAAGTCAAAACAAAATAGCAAACACAACTAAAACTAATGCAAAACCAAACTATTACAACTTTGGTGTGTGCGTAAGTGTGTGTGTGTGCGTATGAGTCTGGGTGTATCTTGTGTCTTTGTGTGACTGTGTGTGTGTGTGTGTTGTTTGAGTGCAAGTATGCATGTGTGTGTGTGTGTGTTTATATATGAATGTGTGTGTGCTGATCTTCTGAATGGACACATACATAATAAACATTATCTGCGTTATTAAATTTGCGCACACACACACACAAAAAAAACATCAAAACAGAACAATCTAGCCCTGCATCACTAATTACAGCCAATTACATTTCAATGATAAAATGCCTTTAATACACACACACACACACACACACACACACACACACACACACACACACACACACACACAGTGAGTCTCATTAAAGTAAATGATATTCGGCTGTAGATGTCCAATAATTAAAGAGACTCCTCCTCTGTGCTCCTCTGCAGGATTATCGATCTCTGCTATGGAGATATTGTTAATGCTGACGTTGAATGTTCATCAATCTAGATTATGGAGCTCTTTAATATCTGGCCGGTTCCTCTGATTGGATTATTATGAGTGTATGAGCGCCGCGCGTCTGCGGGATTGAAGATGACACGCCGAGTCTTACAAAAGAAGCACAAGGACACAAACTTCAGCAGAAACACAACTTTATTAACCCGTGTCTGCTGCTGGGTCGTTCTTATCCACTCTGGGCTGATTTTGAGTATTCATGTGGCCTCATCTTCCTCTGTGTTACCTGCCAACACTCTCATTTTTCCCGAAGGTCTCCTGTATTTTAGACCCATCTCCCACCACCCTCCCATTTTGTTATTTCTTCTAGAAAACTCCCGTAATTTCCCATAATTAATCTCTGATTTACATTTGGTGACTATATTTGTGGGTGTCAAAATTAAAGTACACATCTTCGCTAATAAAAAAAATATATATTATATGTGTGTGTGTGTGTAACAAAAAGTGTTGTATACAATTATGTTTGGCTTTTGACACATTATTTTAAATATGTGGCTAAGAAATAGCTATTAGCTTCACTGTTTTGGTGGGGCCGGTGAAAATTTTGGCAGGGCAAGTGAAATCTGAGTGTCTTCATTTGTCCTCAGCTTTCTCTGTGTTTCAGCAGATGTGATGTTTTGCGCTGATGAATATTATTCTGACACATATTTTAGGAAAATGCTTTGAAAGTTTTCAAAATCTCGACAACACACTCTGGGCAGATCGACTCCCCTCTGGTTATGTTGTGGTCCATTTACATTTTAGCAACTTTCTGTCACACACCACGCCTTTGGCTGTGGAGACACAAGCCTGATAAAGATGAGCCGTACCGTACCGAACTATACCATTTTTGCTTCCATTATAATCACGTTTTGATTGTAAACCCATGACAGCATGTAATTATGCATTCTGAATTGCTGCTGGTGTTTTCCCTTGTTGGGAAGAAGGACGTGTCATTTTACCGTTATCATCAGTTAAGGTGCAAAAAAGCTTAGTTGGCTTCTATATATGGAGAAAATCTAAATAAGCAAGGGATGTTAATGGGTAACGGTTGATCCGTGATCAGTACAGATCACAGCCCACAGTTCAGAATGCATGTGACCCGCAGATTAATAACTGTTTTGTACTTGTAGATTAATCCAACATTTATAACAATAGCAGAGAGATCGCCTCCCGCGTCATTCAGATCACGTGTATGAAAGCATTTCAGCTTCCCTGTGAAATATAAAGATGACAGAAGCAGCTGTGGTGGGACCTAAACGCTTTCTTAGGTTATTAATTAAAGGTGTTTTCTGTCACTGTGTGTTTATCCTGTATTAATGCATTCAGTGTAAAGCTGCATGATTAAACATTAAAGGATCGTGATCTCAATTCAAACCTGCGCAATATGAATGATAAATGATGATGATTTGCATATGTTTATTAATCCTTCAAAGTGCTGCATTCAAATTTATGTTTGATCAAGAGAGATTCAGTTTTTCAGTGAGTTACAAACAATTAAATAAGTGCTGGGAGAACAGTTTATAGTTCAGATATAAACACTGATGTTTATGGTGAAGATTATAATCACAGTTTAATGGAACCTGACGCTGGTGAATGTTGTAGTAATTACATTGTGTTACCAACAGGTGGCGACAAACAGCCAACAACATTATGTCCCTGAATGGGTTTTCAGAAATGATCCACCTATAATGAAATGTGTGAAATGTTGAATCATTCATTGAAAATAAATATGATCTGGTGATCAAGATGTTGGATTTCTATATTCAGCATTATCAGCAACAGTAGCATAGATCATTTTTCTTGATTTTTACTTTTTTTTATAATTACAGGTTCTCAGTTCTGTTTGTTAAACCAATGTTTTTTGCAGTAAAATTATTTATAAGGAAAGCAAATGACATTTGTCTCCTCTTTTTTTTTACTGATCTGAAAAATGGTCCTATCCGTGACTCAAGAACCACAGTGTGATCTGAACCGTGAGATTTGTGATCCCTTACACCACTAAAATAAGCCCCCATCAGCTCTCAGAACACACTCTCAGAAAAACCAGCACAATGTTGTACCAAAGAAGGTACAAACCCTTGTCACTCGGGCAGTACTTTTTTATGGGACAGAACTGTACCTTAAGACAAAGAAAGAAATTTGTCCCATTGCAGTTTGTACCATTAAAAGACATGATATGTACCAAGGGAAACCAAAATGTACCTTTGGGTTTTAATTCATCAAAGGTACAAATCTGATCCATGAAGGTACCAATACAGTGACAGGACACTCTGTACCTTAACAGTGTCAAATGTGTTCCTACCAAATGTGCTATACCCATTCATTTTCAGTAAATATTAAACATCAAATACATTTAATAAACCATGTTTTTAAAGAGCATATAAAAGCAATAAAGCAATAAAACGTTTTATTTTTATGTAAATGCAGCTTTTCCACAATAAAGAATAAAAAAAGACTTGAACATAAACCAAAAGATCTACTTTTTTTTTGCCAAACAATTCACACTTTCACAAAAAAAGTTACAGAAACACATTCTCCCATGTACAATATCAAATAGTTTATCCACAACCCACACAATACCTTTGTAATCACATGTAATCACAGTTAATCTAATTTACTTAGAAATAGAAATATTTTAATTTATTTAGAAATAGAATTGTGCAAAAGTATTGTAACGAGATATGCACAATGTTTGATTAGTTTTACAACACTAAAATCTCCACATGAATGCTTTGCATATGCATGACGTATAACTAATATTGAATGTTTATGAGTTTCTTTACACATATACTTATAAATGATGATTCATGTGTTCATATAGAAATGATTCATAAATCACTTTACCTTTCCAGTCATATTTATTTTCAGAGATATTGTAATAAAGAAGGAGATGTACACTTATGTACCTTTCTATGAGAACAATTGTGTATCTTCATTTCAATTACACCATAAAAGGTACAGAACAGTATCATATGAGGTCTTTTCTGGACCATATAAGGTACAGCTTTTACAAAGGTACAAAACTGGTCCTTAAAGAACATTATTTGTACCACCTGGAACTTTTTTTTTCTGAGAGTGTATAATACAAATATTAAGTGTATTTCTGCACACACACACGCAGTATAATCTGCTGTTTTACTCCATATAAACACCAGAAACTCTTGAGCACAGGCCGATCTAAAGGGATTAATGGCTCCAACTGATGATCAACAGTCAAAATGACAGACGTTACCTCTTTCCAACAGGGAAAACTAGCAACAATCAAAAATGCATGACTATATGCTGTCAAACCTTTGCAATCAAATAATGTGAATATAATGGAAGTCATAAGGGCAAAAACAGCACCAACATAACCAAAGGGGAGTCAATGTGTATATAGGTGCATATACAGTAAATATATAGAGAGTAAAAATACAAGTAAATAAATGTGTGTGTGTGTGTGTGTGTGTGCGCGCGCTTTACAGCATTGAGAGTAAAGCCGTTTCCCGCGAGCACAAACGGAGAGCAGGGATCCGTGAAGCCTGAGCTCCGCCGCCGCCGCTCTTTGTGTTTATGTAAAAGTGTGTGTCTGCGCGGTGTGTGTTATGTAAAGTTGTCCTGCGTGTGGGTTTAGTTACAGCTCAGTGCATCAGAGAGACGCCAGTGAGAACGCTCACTTCACCAGCATTACACCAGAGCCTTATTTGTGTAATAATGATCACAACACAAACGCTCTCAGATTAAATCGCACAAATCACAGAATCAAAGAGCAGAAACATCTGCACAAGGATTACAGAACTCGTTTACAGCAACTTCCTTCTGCAGAAGCTCTACTTCCTGTTGAAGTGCATGCTTGAAAGTGGACATTAGGGTTGTCACGATATCATAAATTCACGATATAGCAGGGGACGCAGCACAACACCAAGCAGCATCATGATACTGCAGGGTTGGGCGATAAGTCGATAACAATCACGGTATATATACTTGATAAAATGATAATGAGAAAATAAAGATTAAAGATAAAGATTATGTCTTGAGCATCTGATCTCTCCTCAGTGATGACGTCCTTTATATATATAAAGGCTGGTTATTTTACCGTCGATGAGGGACAATAGTGATATTACAGATTTAAAGAAAATATCTTAATATTAAAAAGGAAACATAAGCTTGACAACACAAGATCTGATCTATGTCGTAACTAATGCCCTTCAATGATGCAGCTTGTAGTCTACAGCAAGCATCAAGTGTTCACTGAGATTGTGTTGTCTCATATCTTCCGTCTGTCTTTTTGTGGGGTGTTTCTCTTTCGTAAATGACGACATGTAACTCTGCTGGGTAGCTGCGCTGGTTTAACAACACTTGTTTGGGTCTGTAATTTTATTAGCATCTTCATAAGGGTGGTACTGTTTTAAATCAGGGGTCACCAATCTCAGTCCTGGAGGGCCGGTGTCCCTGCAGGGTTTAGCTCCAACTTGCCTTAACACGCCTGCCTGGATGTTTCAAGTATACCTAGTAAGAGCTTGATTAGCTTGTTCAGGTGTGTTTGATTAGAGTTGGAGCTGAAATCTGTAGGGCACCGGCCCTCCAGGAACAAGTTTGGTGATCACTGTTTTAAATGATGAAGGTGTGTATTGTTACCTGATTTTAATGACACGAGTCTGAAGTTTGCAGTGCACGTTGCTCTGTTTTGTGTCGGATTGCAAAGAAATTTACAGTAGCTCCAGACTACAGAAGTCTAGCAACGTTTCTTGTCAACAATGTCTGTGACTGTGACATTTTTACCTTGTTTTTTTCTTACTCCTCCAAGTGTAACTAACACTGGATGGCTGTACACTTGTACTGCGTGCGGCATCCGGAAGGGCAGGCTGCAAAACACCTGCGCAACATTACACAGTGCATTCAGTAAATATTATCGAACGCTTATCTGTCATTATTATTTTATTGGAAAAATAGATATCGTGATAATTATCGTTATCGAATTATCGCCCTGCCCTAGTTGGAGCTAAACTCTCCAAGACACTGGCCCTTTAGGACAGAGTTTGGACACCCCTGACATAAGAGAATATATTAAGGATGCTGCATATAATATCCTGTTTATCTGCTGTTTATTAAATAAAATATACCTGGAATTAACTTATACATGTAGATTAAAACAATCAGCAATGCACATACACCATCTAGATCAGAGATGTCCAAAGTGGGGACTGCGATAACCCATTGGGCCCATTGTAAACTTTGATTTGGCCGACAATCCCAATCTGAGAGGAGGGTGAGAATGATGAAGAGGGTTAGGGTGATTGCCTTTAACACAGAGATCATCATCACTCTAAACACGTCTCTTCTGAACATTCAGGTGTGAACAAGCCAATACCGTAATATATTAAGGGTATCACACTGTCCAAATCTTATACCAGTCCATGCCTATGTGAAAGTGGGTGGAAGGCATAACTGGAGCGAAAGTTATGTGTAAACAGGGCCTTGGAGTTGATCTGTGAGTTTGCATTGAGCAGCTCATTTAGTAAATCAGAGTCTTGAGTTTGGCCTGTAAATGACCCACATATTCCAAAATAAAGTTCATGGGAACGAGCAGAGATCAGACGGTCAACATTAAGAGCTCAATCTAACTAAAGCAGCATAACATCCAATCTAATTACTGCGCACTTTAATGAGTTTATAATTGGCTGCCAGGCCCGCGCGCACAAACACAGCATTCAGATCGGAAACATGTGGACGGACGTTTCCTTTCTGAGTGATTCAAGTCCACTTGGACACAATTAAACGCTCAGATGTGCTCATGATTAATTGAGGAGTTCATGAGTGAGCGAGGCTTTCTGGAGGTCCAGGTGCTGCGGGGAAATTACAGCTACTGTCTGTCACATGATTGATTCATTTGGGTTTATTAGATTAAATATGTAGGGAAAGAAATAGTAAAATATCTATCATGTACTGTCCATCATGATTGATTTATTTGGGTTTATTTGATTAAATATATAGCAACAAAATAGTCAAATATCTATAATGTACTGTCCATCATGATTGATTCATTTGGGTTTATTTGATTAAATATATAGCAGCAAAAACAGTAAAGGATCGTGTGACTCTGAAGGCTTAAGTAATGATGCAGAATATCCAGCTTTACATCACAGAACTAAATTTAATTTTACAGTACATTCTCCCAGTCTTGAATTGTAATAATATTTAATTATATTACAATTATATTACTGCATTTTTAAGCACACAAGATTAGTGTAAAATTTAATTTGATTACCAATCAGACTTGCATGCTTTTCAACAGCAAACCAAAAAAAATTGCCTGAAAATCCTGTTTATCTGCTGTTTATAAAATAAAATATACCTGGAATTAACTTATACATGTAGATTAAAACAATCAGCAATGCACATACACTATCTAGATCAGAAATGTCCAAAGTGGGGCCCGCGAGCCAAAATTGGCCCATTGTAACCTTTGATTTGGCCGACAATCCCATCTGAGAGGAGGGTGAGAATGATGAAGAGGGTTGGGGTGATTGCCTTTAACACAGAGATCATCAGTGCTAATTTGACGCAACCTTTGTTGTTTGTTTTATAGCTGAGCTACAAAAAAGCAAACTTTATGTTTATGTACAATTAAATGTTGTAAATGAATGTGTTTTTTTTTTTAAATGTCAATACTGTCACACATAGATGACTATGCAGAAGGCATCAGCCAGCAAAACAAGGTAAAACTAGTGTAATTCTGTTTGTTTTGTTATAACTGTAATGAGTTCACTATAAAATGTAAATAAATACTGTATTAGTTAATATAAACTAATGTTTTCTAGTCATTTTAAACTAATATTAAATAAATTAGGAAATGACCCACGGCAACTATATGTACGTCTGGCCCACTAGTTTCAATCAAGTTTGGTTTTTGTCCTTCATAAGAAAAAGTTTGGGCACCCCTGATCTAGATGTATATAAATATGTTTTTATCATTACTGTTCATTTTCCACTGATTTTAAATGCCCTTCTGTCAGCTTGTGTTGATATGCAGATATTTATGTACCCTGAGCTTCTGTCAAATACAAAATAAGCCTTAGTTTTTAAATAAATGTACACACTTGGCTCACTGCAAAATGTCTTTCTTACTTTCTAGCTCAAAATCTCAAATCAAGGAGCATTTTAAAGATCTGTCTGTTTTCTCTCACTTTTAATAGTCTTTGATTACGGTTTCCTTTAATTGAATTTACTTATTAATTTGGTAGCTGTTTCCTTTTCTACATTTTATTTACTTATTTTCTTCTGCTTTTAGTACTGATGTATACAAATCTTTTGTCAACTTCTTTGTTTTAAATGTGCTTTATAAATAAATTATTGAATTGAATATTGCATTTTATAGTAAAAAAAATATTGTATTGTTTTCCGAAATAATTAGTCAAAATTAAGTTAATTTTACATTAAAACAAGAAAAAGAATCTGCCAATTGATTATGCAAAATAATGTCATTTCATAATGAAAAATAGCGTATTTTAACCAATTGACAGATTATTTGGCATGTTTTAATGTAAAACATGCTTCATTTTGACCCCCAGCAAAGTCCACTAAAGGAGGTCGAGCCTTCTCATTTATAGCTCCTAAACTCTGGAATAGCCTTCCTGATAATGCCCGAGGCTCAGACACACTCTCTCAGTTCAAAACTAGACTAAAGACCCACCTCTTTAGTAAAGCATACACACAATGCAGCACATACTGTAACAGTATGATGCATGAGTGTGCTCCACGCAGGTGAGTGGGCTTGACAACCACCTGTAGGACACACTCCTCCTGTCTTAACGCACCAGGCACTGTGTTAGAAATACTTCAATGCTTTATATGTTTATTTATATAACTTCTATTTTCATTTATAGCACTTCAGTTTTGCATTGACTATCTAATATCTCCAATTCAAAATCATTATGAACAGCAGCTACGCTAATTATTCTCATTTCCACCTGGGGAAACTCATCCCGAGGCCTCTAGCGATTGTGCAGCACCATTGATGGGATTCAAGACCTGTGAAGAGATGATGCCAACCCTTCTAGGACAACACACATACACAACAACACTTCATTAAATATGTACACAGACATAACCTATAGGCTATACAACTACAGGTGAACTATGTTCATCCATAATAACTTAAGTTTGATTGTAACTTATTTTGACTATAATGCAATAATAATATGCAATGCTATAATAAACTTGAATTGAACATTTCTAAAAACAAGACAATATATTTTACTTGTCTAGAAAATGCTTCTTGATTTAAGAATTTTTAGATATTTGGACTAAAAACAAGACAAAACTGTACAAATAAAGCTGCTTGAGATTCTGATGAATTCTTATTAAGCCTGCTGGAAGAGTGTGTAAAGCCGATGTCAGCTTCAGATGCACAGAGTCAAAACATAGTGCTTTAAAATGATAATAAAACACAAATAAAGAGCCTGAAAGTGTCCAGAGCGCGTGTGAAATATGTGTAAAAGCCTTCCTCCTGTCTGAACTCGCTGACCCTGGAGAAATCAATAGCAGAAGGTCCAGAAAAACAGCTTCATTATGAGTGCTGGAGACGCCAAAAACAAACACAATCTTCATCTTCACATGAACACAACTGTGCATCTTTAATACGGCGAGAAAATGAAGGCCGAGATCATTTCAGTGACATCACGAGCTTATACTGAAGAATAATACTGGAGGAAACTGTTTTATAAGAGCCGTAATGGCCGCTTGGGGTCTGGAAATGGTGCAGATACTGAAATAATGAAGGATGTTTGACTAGTTTTCACTTCTGAAGACGCAAAAATAATGCTTTTGATGCTTGAATTAATTCTGTTTAAGTCCGTTTTATCAGACTGTATTACATGTTAAACATAAAATATTTATACTAATAAATAGGTCATTCTATTAGAAATAAAATATTAATATGGTAGAATTTATTGATTACCTTTATGTGTTATGAGTTTAGAATTATTAAGATGGTCAAGGAAGGAAGGGAGGAAGGAAGGGAATGAAGGAAGGAAATGTACAGTAAAAGGAAAGAAGGAAGGATGGATGGATGGATGGAAGGAAGGAAGGAAAATTAAAGGAGGATGGAATGAAAATAAGGAAGGAAGGAAGGAAGGACGGACAATTAAAGAGCGATGAAAGAAAGGGATGAAGTAAGGAAAAGGAAAGAAAGAATTAAGAAAAGTGAAGGAAGGAAAGAAAGAAGAGTGAAGGAAGGAGAAAAGGAAGGAAAATTAAGGAAGGAAGAAAATCAGAATCAGAAAGAGCTTTATTGCCAGGTATGTTCACACATATGAGGAACTTGTTTTGGTGACAGAGCTTCTACAGTGCAACAGGATTACAGAGACAGAACAAAAAACAGATCATAAATATATATATTTTTTTAAATAGAAGTAAGTAGTGAGTGCAAATATACAGATTGACAAGTGTATGTACAGCTATATTACTATATACAACGTTATATGAGCAGCTGTTATGTGCAAATTGGCATGTAAAGTGTGTTGTTAAATAAGTGTATATGTGTATAAAAGTGTACAGCAGTAGTGATGTTGGTTCCACAATTATTATCATCAAGTGTTCATGAGATGGATTGCCTGAGGGAAGAAACTGTTTCTGTGTCGGGCTGTTCTGGTGCGCAGTGCTCTGTAGCGTCGACCAGAAGGTAAAAGTTCAAAGAGGCAGTGTGCTGGGTGTGAGGGGTCCAGAGTGATTTTGGCAGCCCTTCTGCTCGCTCTGGATAAGTACAGTTCTTACTATTCTTACGATTACTATACGACGTAATCTTTGGAGATCGTAAAATGTAAAGGAAGCAAAAGAAAGAAAAAAGGTAGGAAGGAAGGAAGGAAGAAGGAAGAAAAAGGAAAAAATTAAAGGAGGAAGGAAAAGGAAAAAGCAGGGAAGAAAGGAAAAGGGAAGGAGGAAGAAGAAAAAAAGAAAAGGAAAAAATGGTAAAAATTGTAAAGGAAGGAAAATTAAAGGTGGATGGAAGGAAAGGATGAAGCAAGGAAAAGTAAAGAAAGGAAGGAAAGAAAAATGAAGGAAGGAAGGAAGGAAGGAAGGAAGGAAGGAAGGAAAAAGAAAATTAAAGAAGGATGAATGGAAGGGATGAAGTTAGGAAAAGTAAAGGAAGGAAAGAAAAAGAAAGTATGAAAATAAGGAAAAAAGGAAGAAAGCGTTGGCGAAAGTGGTGTAGTGGTTAGTGGGTCGACACATGCTCTCTGGTGCTCACGGTGACTGAGTTCGATTCCCGCCCCTATGCCAATCCTTCCCCTCTCTCTGCTCCCCATGCTTTCCTGTCAATACTCTCTACTGTCCTGTACAATAAAGGTGAAAACCCCCCAAAAATAATTATATGAAAAAATTTGATGAAAAATTAAAAAAGGAAAAAAGGAAGAAAAGAACGAAGGAAGAAAAGAAGGAAGGGAGGAAGGAAGGAAATGTAAAGCAAGGAAGAGGAAGGAAGGAACAAAATGTAATAGAAGGAAAAGGACGGAAGGAGGGAAAATTAAAAAAGAAGAAAGAAAGAAAGGAAGGAAGAAAAGGTAAAGGAAGGAAGGAAGGAAGGAAGGAAGGAAGGAAGGAAGGAAAGTAAATTAAAAAAGGAAGAAAATGTAAAGGAAGGAAAGAAAAAGGAATGAAGGAAAAAATTAAGTAGGGAAGGAATAAAGGAAGGAAAAGTAAAGAAAGAAAGACAGCATGTGTTGTCTGTCTGCTAATTCTGCTAAGTGCCGCTACAGGTTGATGTAAATGCGTGTCTGTTTAACTAAAGAACCCAGAATGAGCCAATCAGAGCGCAGCAGATGAGTGAAGCGCTCAGGACACGCCGCCCGCTGCCTGCCAACACCATTACCAGTATTGAACATATCCCACAATGCACCAGAACACACGTCCAGCGCCAGCAGAACAGCGTACTGACGCGGCTAATATGATGAAACACTGCTAACGCTATTACACACAATCTCACATCTCACCCGCTAGCAGAAACACAGGTCAGAGATCTACACATCCACAATCACTGATCACGCAGATGTGTGTGTGTGTGTGTGTGTGTGTGTGTGTGTGTGTGTGTATATGCTGATGCACTTATCTGATCAAAAGGGTTTAATTTTCAGCATCAATGTCACACAATCCTCTAGAAATGATTCTAACATTATTATTAGCATTATCCTGTAGTTATTATAACTGCAACATTATTATACTCGTAAATCTTTAGTATTGGTCATCATATATTTATTAGGAATGTCCCAATCAGGTGTTTTGCCTGAGTATCTACCGATGGCGAAACCTGATCCGATAAGTCTATAATACAGAATAAAAGAATAAAGAGTGAAGAACCAGATCCAGAATGTTCGGGGTTGCGGCTGGAAGGGCATCCGCTGCATAAAACAAATGCTGTATGAGTTGGCGGTTCATTCCGCTGTTTAACCAATAACGAGCCTTTACACACACACACACACACAAGCTCTCATCAATGTACACACCAATTTCTGACCCAATCAAAGCATCTGATGAGGAGAAAAGAAATGAGAGAAGCCCGTGATGACTTTTAGCTAGTGAGAAATGGTCTGGATTGAAGATAGCGATTTCTTTGCGGCATTAACCGCACATACGTGTGCAAAAAATGTATGTACAAAAAAAAACATTCGATTTTATTTCTCATTGGATGGAAACGCTGCTTTATTTGCAATCGTTATATGTGATTTCCAGCTTTGAGCTCGAGTTTAATTCACATGTTTGGAAGGAAACTAAACGACATGCCATTTCCCCCTCCAAATCACTGAATCCTGCTGATTCTATAAGGAGGTATAAACTTATGCATGCATCTTTTTTATTACCTAATTTGGAAATGCATCTAAACAGACTCAAATTTACAGACTTACACACACACACACACACACACACACACACACACACACTGGCTCTCATCAATGTACACACCAATTTCAGACCCAATCAGAGCATCTGATGTGCAGAAAAGTGCTAAGAGAAGCCCCCGAGCACACTTATGCATTAAGTCACATCTTTGGTGTGGCATAGCTTATAACCCAACAAAATAAAATTGTAATCATAGGTTCCCCTCCAAATGACAATTCTCCAAGTGGGTGTAAACTTACGCACACATCTTTTTCAATATCTAAATTGGCAACACATTCGAATAGACTCAAATTTACCAACTTACACACACACACACCAGCACTCATCAATGTACACACCAATTTCTGACCCAATCAGAGCATCTGATGTGCAGAAAAGAGCCCATGATGACTTTTAGCTAGTGAGAAATGGCCTGGATTGAAGATAACGATTTCTCTGCGGCATTAACCGCACGTACGTGACTCTCCAAGGCAGGAGCACACTCTCCGTCTGCGGGATGTTTGGATTAGTCTCTGATGGGTCCCTGTAGATTTTCGGAGCGTCCGCTGGAGCGAAGAGCGTCCCAGCATGTGCGCGAGGATATATATATACACTTTAACTGCGAAAAGGTCAGGCATGCGGGAAGCAGAAGGCAAACACTGAGGCCCGCGCATGAATCACGGGAGATTTGGTGCATGGCAGCGAATGAGTAACCCACCGCCGGACGGACAAACCCCATTATTTCCCCTGTTTTCCAGCCGGGCTCGGATTCATGCCGGCGCATCCCGTCAGTTCATTACCAGGAAATATCATTCGTCCATCAGCCTACGTGACGAGCCCCCAGAGATGCCACGGACCCAGTTTAATTCCACATCTCTGTCTGCATGATCAATACTACACTCTAAAAAATATCTGTTAATTAACAGTGTCCGTATTTCACGATTCACAAGTGTTTTGGGTTTGTTTTATGGTTGTGAATTGCATTATGGGATGTTGATCACTGCTCTGTCCACTTCTGATGTTGAAAATTCAACTCTAAGGTTTAACAAAGTGACTTTTACTGACAATTTACTCATTTAAAATAATAATATAATGTATGAGAAATAATATCTAGAGAAATAAGTGTGTAAAAAATGTGCTGCAGTTTATTACAAGGTTTGTGTAGCGCAATATACAACACCAACCCAGACAATACAGCACTGCACACCAATACACATGTGCAGAAAACACACTTCATACAACTTTAGGGTTAAAAATGGTCTCATAACGCAATTCAAAAGCTCAAATAAAGAGGGAAAACTACAAAATAAAAAGATGAATCATGGATATTTTTACAGTGCATAATTAAAACTGGACTTTCAATTTTTCAGTAACGTGGGTCAAGTGACTGATGCAGTAAGGAAACGGGTGTGTTCAAGCTATATTTTCTGTATATTTACGATCTCCACTGCCTAATTTGATATGCGATATAAAGTGGGTCTCAGACCAAACATGAAGCACTGCATTAAATTACATTTTTCCATGTCATGTCTTTACAATATGAAAATATATTATACCCCAGTATTTTCAATGAAGTTTCTGCGCTCGCCTGCTGATGGTGACGGGTGCATGCATGTAAAAACCATTTCATCTCTTAAAGGGCACCTAGGTTAACCCTTTTTTCAGATTTAATATAAGTGTTTTGCATCTCCAAAATGTGTCTGTAAAGTTTCAGCTAAAATCACCCATCAGTTTTTTTATTATATCTTTTATTAAATTCATATTTATACATTTTTGCACTGGGTGGTGGTTTTGGTGTACTGCTCCTTTAAGGCTAGTCCTCCTCGCCCACCGTTTCTACGTGCCTTAATCTCATCCCTCGGCTGCGTCAGACAACAGACAGACTTAAAGGAAGCAGCGTTTGTGAGAAATACTCCAGTAAGAACTTTACCAATGAGTATTTGATGTTGCATCGATGAGTCACACACAATGTTGTAACAAAGTTCACGCACACACACAGATACACGCGCGCGCACACACACACACACACACACACACACAGACACACGTACAGACAGACAGAGCGCCTGTTTAGCTTTGCACTCTGTTTGCACACATATGTGACAGGCTACAGGTTAATCTCCACTGCTGTATGAATATATCTGTTCTGTTAATGAACAAAATAAACCTGATTTAACGTCCACAAACCGGGACTGAAGCGTCTTCCTTTATAATTGTTCTGACACGCGGCTGTGCTGATGAAGTGAATATAAAGTGAATCGCTGTACTTCATTACACACATGCTCTGTTTTAACACATGTTAAACATGTGAAGCTCACTCTTGATCACATTTGATGATGATTGATGATCCTAGCGAACTCAACACACCTTTTACTCCAGGTTGCTTTGTGCACGTCTGGTCTTGCTGATATGATTATACACGTGACTACCGGACATGTTAATACGCAGCTGTCAATCAATTCAGTGGGCGGGGGGACCACACTCCTACGTAAAGTTGTGGTTGATCTGAAAACCGCTCCAATTGGTCCACAGTTTTTATGTTGCTAAATTGAAAAAAAAAAGGACTGAGTGTGTTTATATCACTCCAATATGACAGTCTATACACCATACATGCACATATGTCTGTCCAACAGCTTGAAAAGTTTCACATAGGTGCCCTTTAAAAAAGATGAAACTGCTAATTTATGGATATAAAGTCTGGGATTCAAAAATCACAGCCAGACAATACATCACTGTAAACGTAGAACCAAAATATATAACCATAGCATCCCTAGTTTATAGTCAGAGGAATAATCCCTGTTTCATGGTTAACACCATTATTATGCATACATTCATGTCAGAACACTACTAGTTTAGAAAATCAGATGAAAACCCCTGATATATTAAAAGTGTTATTTATTGCTGCTCAGTAACTAAATAATACAGCACACAATCATAATAACAAACAAACCAACAATCCATTTCTCCTTGGACTTTACACTGAAAATAAATGACAGAACAATGAATAAATAAATGAATAAAATAAGAATAAATAAAAGTATCCGTCTAATATTAATTTAAGCATCATTAGCTCAGTATTTGCCTTTTAAAGAGAACAAATGTAGTCAAAGTCTGCTGAACCTCTGTCTGAAAGGCACTGATGATCAACTATATTATCAACCTGTCTGGTATTTTCATGTTGATTTTTTTCTCTCTTTGGAGTAGACATGTGCATATTTCATATACAAGTATGTTAAGTCATGACGTATCGGTGACGTATGAATACTGTTTCCAGGTCCATGCCACTACTCTTTTATTGAGAAAATATTTGTTGATGGCCACTTTTCAGTCCTATCACACATTAACGTGAATTTTCTAGGAAATCAGTGTACACATCAATCTCTGGACTTTTTAAACCAAAATTTTAACTATTTATAAAAAATTAATCGCTTTCTGGCCATCAGACATTAGGCATGGATATATATACTGCGATCGTGATTTTCGAAAGTATTACAGCGCTTTGTAAATGTTTATTATTACCATTTGATGAGTCTCCCCATACAGTTTGATTTAGCGCTTGGACCCGAAGCCGATTCACGTGACGTCACACTTAATAAGCGGATATGCACAGAAGAAAAGAAATAACAAACTTGCACGCGCAAAATATACGACATGTGAACAGCCCTCAGTTAACAGCCTCAGCCATAGTTAATCCAGTGTGTGTGCATATTAGCCTCTGTGCACAAGCTCGTAACTTTAAACTAGCGCACAGTTGCCATAACTTTGTTTAGTTGCAGCAGTTTTACTCCATGGAGAAATGCGGTGTTGAGAAGCCTTTATGATTAATTAACCATGACGAATTAAAGTGCAGTTAATAGTAAAACTGGTTAATCATTGCATCCCTACTTTATCCTATTGAAAATGTTCAGAAAAGTCACTTTTTTATGGTTAAAATTTGTTGGAAAAAAGATTAAGCTCTCATAATGCAACAGGGTATTTGCACATAAGCTTTTAATTTCAGTCAGACAGCCCCAGGGCTTTTGATTAATTGTCATGCTTATACAAAATCACTGCGTTTAAGATCTAATTTCTTTAAAAAACAGGCCTGGCTGAGATACGATATGAAGTGGGTATCAGACCACACAAGTAGCACTGCATTAAAGGATAGTTTTCTATGCCACATCTTTAAAATATGGAAATTCATTTTACCCCCTGAATTTCTGCACTAGCCTGCCGCTAATGACGGTGCCTGTGTTTAAACAGTTTTTCGTCTCTTTTTAAGCATTAACAGCCAAATGGATGCTAACGTCTCTTTAACTGATTACATTTGTATAACATTACAACATCATTGCTGTAAAAGCAACCTTGTTTTATTACAAATAGTCACATAAACCTTTCACCGGAAGTTCATCACTAGCTGAAAAACACTAGCTGTGCACTGTTAAACCCAGCAGTCAACTTTATCAAATGAAATGAGTGTAGTTAACTCAGCGTTGAAGGTAATAAGTTAATTAAATACCTCATTACTTCAGCTTAAATGGAGTAAGTTCACAGTACTCATATAGATTAGTTTTTTTAACTTACATGGTTTGTAGCAATCGGTTTCCTAAAACAGTTTTAGTTGACGTCACTTATTGGGTTTTACAGTACTCAGTTGGTTTGAGTTCTCTTCATTTATTGGGTTTTACTGTGTTCAAATTGCTTCGTTTACTCAAATAGATTAAGTTCACAGAACTCATTACGATTAGTTTTTGAACTTTAATAGTTTTCTGCAATCAGTTTCCTCAAATGGTTTGAGTTACCTTAACTGTTTGGGTTTTACAGAGTACATATACACCATTCAAAAGCAGAAACAAACTAAAATAAAAACATGAATCACAAAATAGGGGAAAGCTCTACTTTATGGATTATTTTACAGTACACATCAGTGTAAATTAAAAAGACGATCTGCAGGTAATTCAAGTGTTTGCTTCGTCATTATTTGCACTTGTGCAGCAGCAGCGGTGGCCGGCGGCGCTCTTGAAAGCCTGTCCGGTTTTATGTGTTTAAACGAGTGCTTTACTAACGGAAGCAGATGAAGTCTTCGCTCCTGACGGACCAGATACAGCTCCAATTCTGCAGCAGGATAACACGATCACGCTAATCTGATTTACAGAAGCTAACCTGATTACGGCCGCTCTGAATGAGAAGAAGAGGAACACGACTGAGACAGAAATGTGCGCGCTGGAATCCAGAGAGAAACCGCACGGGAATGAGCAACATCTTGCATTAGGGCTCAGATTAAATGATTAAATGATTAATGATCGGTCTGACATCAGTGCAGAAACAGCTTCACGTTGATGCTTTTATCATTTATGGAGAGGTAAACTTCAGGACGGAAACGGCAGTAATGGAATTATTGAGCTCCCCGTCTGCTCCGATAGCAAACTAACTAAATACAGCAGTGTTTCTATAAACTTTACAAAAGATCATACTAAGTTTTTATCAAGTTTACTTGTAGTGTTTTCAAAATAATAACAAGAATAATAATAATAACAATAATAATAATAATAATAGTAATAACTCAAAGCAGCTTCACAAAAGGTACATTTAAAAGTAAATAAATAAACTATCGTCCAATAAACAAATGATTTTACAAATTCTGATTCTTTAATAAACTAATATACGTTAAACATTTAAATCTATATTTTTAAAGCTGTACATCTGTGAATTGTTTTGCAAATTTGATTTTAAAATTAATAAATACACTTAAAAAAATAGACTAGCTCTTGTTTATCTATACAACCTTCTGTCTTGCTACAATTCAACCTGCTCTTTAAGAAAACTGAGGGCTTTTGGTGTTACCCAGAATGGTAAAGTCCACTAAAGGAGGTTGAGCGTTTCCATATCTAAAAAAAATAATCAACTAATTAATAACCTCGTGTTGAACTGAATCTGCGTCTCATTTCAGAGTCTGCTACTGTCCACCAGAGGTCGCATTTCAGTCACGAATGCATGCTTTGAGAGTCTTCCTGACTGAATGAATGAAATCCACTGTTTTCCATCATCTGGCAACCCGGGGTGCTGAAATCTAATTGGCTAAACTGGCACTGGGCTAGTTAAAGAGACCAAAACAAAGACAGCTGTTCCAGCAGGTAACACACATGTTCACAGCAGAATATCTGACTTCAGCATTGTGTTTCAGATAAAGAATGTTCACTGAGCATGTTTCTGAATATCTCCACACATATGATGGTGTTTTTATGCTTTAGAAGAGTCAGAAACTGACATACAGCAGCTTTAAGGTTCATACTAACAGAGAAAATGTGCTTAATGCTTATGAAACTTTAAGCATCAGAATTGGTACTCATCAACCCATCACCATGACAGGGAATGGGGCAGCAAAAATCCTGATCGGAGCATCCCTACCAGCCATCAATGGATGATTTTACAAACTCTGATTCTTCAATATACTTTAAACATCTAAATATACAGAATGAAAAGTTGTACACTTTTATTTACATTGTTTGAGCTGATTTGCAACAGCAGACAACACTCTTGTCATTCTCAGGTTGTTATTTTGAGTTTTGAAGAAAACAATCGACTTGTGGAAATGACTGAATCTGGAGTTTCATGGTAATGTTCACAAATCATGCATTGTGTGTGTGTGTGTGTGTGTGTGTGTGTGTGTGTGTGTGTGTGTGTGTTTGTATAGACGTGTGCGAGTGTGAGTGAGCTGCTCATAGCATTAAACAGCACCATTAACCTCTGCTGTGGGTGTAAGAGAGCTGATTCTGCTGAACTGATGACCGGCCGCTCACTGCAATCCTCCATTAAACACTTCCGTCCATCTGTCAGTTTAAGTGAACACACACTCCACACTGATCTGATGCTCACTAACTACATTACACCTCGTTTGTCAAGCCTTCCCTGCCCTAATGACCGTTTACTGACACAGACACGCACACACACGCACGCACGCACGCACACACAACACTCATTCACTCAACTCACTCTTATATTTACAGTTTTCATGTTACATGTTAAAATACTTGTATAGATACAGAATAACAGAATGTTTCATCCATCCATCCATCATTTGATCCATTCATCCATCCATTCTTTCACTCATCCATGACCCAGTTTTACCCATAATTTAATCCATTCATCCCTCCATCAATCCCTTCAGTTTTACCCATCCATCATTTTATACATTCATCCATCCATACTTTCACTCATCCATAATTTTATCCATTCATCCATCCATACTATCACTCATCCATCATTTTATCCATTCATCCATCCATACTTTCATTCATCCATCATTTTATCCATTCATCCATCCATACTATCACTCATCCAAAATTTTATCTATTCATCCATCCATACTTTCACTCATCCATCATTTTATGCATTCTTTCATCCATACTTTCACTCATCCATCATTTTATCCATTCATCCATCCATACTTTCCCTCATCCATCATTTTATGCATTCTTTCATCCATACTTTCACTCATCCATCATTATTCCATTCATCCTTCCATACTTTCACTCATCCATCATTTTATCCATTCATCCATCCATACTATCACTCATCCATTATTTTATCCATTCATCCATCCATACTTTCACTCATCCATCATTTTATCCATTCATCCATCCATACTTTCACTCATCCATCATTTTATCCATTCATCCATCCATACTTTCACTCATCCATCATTTTATCCATTCATCCATCCATACTTTCACTCATCCATCATTTTATCCATTCATCCATCCATACTTTCACTCATCCATCATTTTATCCATTCATCCATCCATACTATCACTCATCCATTATTTTATCTATTCATCCATCCATACTTTCACTCATCCATAATTTTATCCATTCATCCATCCATACTTTCATTCATCCATCATTATTCCATTCTTCCATCCATACTTTCACTCATCCATCATTTTATGCATTCTTTCATCCATACTTTCATTTATCCATCATTATTCCATTCATCCATTCATACTTTCACTCATCCATCATTTTATCCATTCATTCATCCATACTTTCATTCATCCATCATTATTCCATTCATCCATCCATACTTTCACTCATCCATCATTTTATCCATTCATCCATCCATACTTTCCCTCATCCATCATTTTATGCATTCTTTCATCCATACTTTCACTCATCCATCATTATTCCATTCATCCTTCCATACTTTCACTCATCCATCATTTTATCCATTCATCCATCCATACTATCACTCATCCATTATTTTATCCATTCATCCATCCATACTTTCACTCATCCATCATTTTATCCATTCATCCATCCATACTTTCACTCATCCATCATTTTATCCATTCATCCATCCATACTTTCACTCATCCATCATTTTATCCATTCATCCATCCATACTTTCACTCATCCATCATTTTATCCATTCATCCATCCATACTTTCACTCATCCATCATTTTATCCATTCATCCATCCATACTATCACTCATCCATTATTTTATCTATTCATCCATCCATACTTTCACTCATCCATAATTTTATCCATTCATCCATCCATACTTTCATTCATCCATCATTATTCCATTCTTCCATCCATACTTTCACTCATCCATCATTTTATGCATTCTTTCATCCATACTTTCATTTATCCATCATTATTCCATTCATCCATTCATACTTTCACTCATCCATCATTTTATCCATTCATTCATCCATACTTTCATTCATCCATCATTATTCCATTCATCCATCCATACTTTCACTCATCCATCATTTTATCCATTCATCCATCCATACTTTCACTCATCCATCATTGTATCCATTCATCCATCCATACTTTCACTCATCCATCATTTTATCCATTCATCCATCCATACTTTCACTCATCCATCATTTTATCCATTCATCCATCCATACTTTCACTCATCCATCATTTTATCCATTCATCCATCCATACTTTCACTCATCCATCATTTTATCCATTCATCCATCCATACTTTCACTCATCCATCATTATTCCATTCATCCATCCATACTTTCACTCATCCATCATTATTCCATTCATCCATCCATACTTTCACTCATCCATCATTTTATCCATTCATTCATCCATACTTTCATTCATCCATCATTATTCCATTCTTCCATCCATACTTTCACTCATCCATCATTTTATGCATTCTTTCATCCAAACTTTCATTTATCCATCATTATTCCATTCATCCATTCATACTTTCACTCATCCATCATTTTATCCATTCATTCATCCATACTTTCATTCATCCATCATTATTCCATTCATCCATCCATACTTTCACTCATCCATCATTTTATCCATTCATCCATCCATACTTTCACTCATCCATCATTGTATCCATTCATCCATCCATACTTTCACTCATCCATCATTTTATCCATTCATCCATCCATACTTTCACTCATCCATCATTTTATCTATTCATCCATCCATACTTTCACTCATCCATCATTTTATCCATTCATCCATCCATACTTTCACTCATCCATCATTATTCCATTCATCCATCCATACTTTCACTCATCCATCATTATTCCATTCATCCATCCATACTTTTACTCATCCATCATTTTATCCATTCATTCATCCATCCATACTTTCATTCATCCATCATTATTCCATTCATCCATCCATACTTTCACTCATCCATTATTTTATCCATTCATTCATCCATACTTTCACTCATCTATCATTATTCCATTAATCCATCCATACTTTCACTCATCCATCATTATTCCATTCATTCATCCATACTTTCACTCATCCGTCTAGTTTTACCCATCCATCATCATTTTATCCATTCATTCATCCATACTTTCATTCATCCATCATTATTCCATTCTTTCATCCATACTTTCACTTATCCATCATTATTCCATTCATCCATCCATACTTTCACTCATCCATCATTTTATCCATTCATCCATCCATATTTTCACTCGTCCATCATTTTATCCATTCATCCATCCATACTTTCACTCATCCATCATTGTATCCATTCTTCCATCCATACTTTCACTCATCCATCATTATTCCATTCATCCATCCATACTTTCACTCATCCATCATTTTATCCATTCATCCATCCATACTTTCACTCGTCCATCATTTTATCCATTCATCCATCCATACTTTCACTCATCCATCATTTTATCCATTCTTCCATCCATACTTTCACTCATCCATTATTTTATCCATTCATTCATCCATACTTTCACTCATCCATCATTTTATCCATTTATTCATCCATACTTTCATTCATCCATCATTATTCCATTCTTTCACTCATCCATCATTATTCCATTCATCCATCCATCCATACTTTCACTCATCCATCATTTTATCCATTCATCCATCCATACTTTCACTCATCCATCATTTTATCCATTCATCCATCCATACTTTCACTCATCCATCATTTTATCCATTCATCCATCCATACTTTCACTCATCCATCATTTTATCCATTCATCCATCCATACTTTCACTCATCCATCATTTTATCCATTCAATCATCCATACTTTCACTCATCCATCATTATTCCATTCATCCATCTATACTTTCACTCATCCATCATTATATCCATTCATTCATCCATACTTTCATTCATCCATCATTATTCCATTCTTTCATCCATAATTTCACTCATCCATCATTATTCCATTCATCCATCCATACTTTCACTCATCCATCATTTTATCCATTCATCCATCCATACTTTCACTCATCCATTATTTTATCCATTCATCCATCCATACTTTCAATCATCCATCATGTTATCCATTCATCCATCCATACTTTCATTCATCCATCATTATTCCATTCTTCCATCCATACTTTTACTCATCCATCATTTTATCCATTCATTCATCCATACTTTCACTCATCCATCATTATTCCATTAATCCATCCATACTTTCACTCATCCATCATTATTCCATTCATTCATCCATACTTTCACTCACCTGTCTAGTTTTACCCATCCATCATCATTTTATCCATTCAT